>NW_014569792.1:0-71083 GCF_001313835.1 Polistes canadensis
TTTTTTAGGCTATTAGTCTCGCGTTTTAAATACTTAAAATCCCATAAAAGGAAATGCTGCAAAGGATTAATCTTTCACACATTGCTTTCATTTCTTTGGAACGTTCTCGTCAATATTTTTTATACTTACAGTGGTAAGTTTGTTTCTATCTGTTTTCAAAATTTTTTTTCATTTTTCTTACAATTTATCTTTATATATTTTTGGAGATTTTCCCAAATGTTTTTTAATGTTTCCTAACAAAATGTTTAATTAATGAAAATATCTATTTGTAAGACTTTTTTTATTGTTTGATCAATATCCCTTTTATTTTATCTCTGTCGGTAAAACAGATTCGCGGCATCTGTATATATTTGAAATTTTTGTCCACTCTATAGATGCAATATAGTTCGTGTATGTTAGTACGTACAATGTGACAGTTCTAACAAAAGTATTATTCGTGCATTACTATTTTGAAAACTGGTGCAAAGTGAATTATAATATAAAATAGATTAATGTTATTAGCATAAATGTTTTATAATATATATAGATGCAAGTAAGGAAACCGTTACATGCATTCATATGCGTGTTACTCTATTAAGTTATAATTTACAACGTGTAATTTTTGTCTTTGACGTAAGTAGTATACTCTGTCAATATAATTAATAATTATTAATAACATTAATTATATATATTTTTAGTTTACTGACAACATAATATTTCAATGAATTTCCTTTAGATTAGAGGTTATAATTTATTTTTAACCATCTATCTTGATTACTCCTAATTTTGTTGGTTATAAAATCAATCAATCAGTATATTTACTAATCCGTATATTATATATATCTTTATATATATATTACAGAAAAAGAAACGTCAATCATGTCTAAAACATTAAATTCACAATATAACAGTTTTGAACAATTAAAAGAAAAAGCATACGTTAACTATGCAGGGAAGAGCCTTTCCGCTATATATACAAGGCTTCCTCAGATGTATAAGAAAGCTCAAGATAGTTTAGAAGAAGGAGATAAAGCTACAGCATTTATATTTTTAACAAGATGGTTAAACGGTATGAAGTGGGTAAAAAGTAAGGATATGAAGTTCGATACACGGAAGAACAATGCTGATCAGGTTCGATGACATATATTTACTTTTATTTGATTTATTTTAAAGTAATATATTTCAAGTATATAGTTAAGGAAAATAAAAACGATTAATCTAAATATATTATTATATTTATTATAGATGAAAAATGTTGAACAAATAATAAAAAGCTTAACGGAGCAATTAAAAGCGGAACATAATAAAAAATTAAAAAAAGCATTCTTGAATAGAGAGGATACCATAGATCAAATGGATTTAAATATTGTTCCTTCTAATGACATACCATTGGAGTTTCCAGAAACACCAACAGATGATCCGTTGAATACAGAAACAGAAGAATTTATATCTTGTAATCAGTTACATAAAATAATGCTAAAAGAAGATTTAAGATTTTTAATAATTGATGTTAGACTACGAAACGATTATGAAATGTCACAAATAGATACACCTAAATGTATAAACATTCCAGAAAATGAAATTATTATAGGGTGAGTTTAAAATTATTTTAAATTAATATGCTCGCTACCATATCATATATCTGTGATGCATCAATTTCCATTGAAAGTTCAGCATCATATTTGTGATTGTCAGCATGACAAATAAGTTCTAGGTTGTAATTGAAATCTTTTTTCCTTGGCACGGTAGCAAATGTATTAAATAAAATTGTTATATTTAAAAGAATAATATAAAGCTGTATTTGTATTATGTTTTAGTAAAACAGCAAGTCTTTATGAAAAGAATCTTGCAAAACATACCGAATCCAAAATACTCTTTCGTAATCGAGGATCACGATATGTGGATACATTAGTTTTACTTGATTGGAAAACTAAGAAAGAGTCATTATTATCTTCTAGTCCTATAAATATATTTAAAGAGACGCTACTAAATTGGGATCCAAGTAATAAATATAAAAGGATAGTAATATTGGATGGTGGTTATAACGAATGGTTATCGAGATATCCTGCATGTACAACGAATCCTAAAATTTCCATTTCTCAGTCCGATGATGTGGATAATGATATTATGGAGGATTTAGTGTTAGATAGTTATCCTATATTAACGGATAAAGATGACGAAAATACTATTAAAAAACAATCTCAAATTAAATCTAATATTATACAAGATAAGGTCAATATGCAAAATCTTTTGGACGACAAACAATTACTTAACAATTTTGAAACTAAAATAAATAGCACTTCAATATTTTCAACATTGTCCAATAATAACATTAATTTGTCTATCCATTCACCATCTGGAAAAACTACTAGCATTTATAATAAGTCTGCTTATGATGAAATCATAAATCGAGAAAAAAATAGTCCTACTAAGTTATTACAACATAATACAGTAACTAAACCAATTATTGATAGAAGTAATAAACCTACTTCATTGAAAACATCTGATCCTAATTCAAAAGAAGTATTACGTTTGATGAAAGAGTTAAATGAATCTGGTAGAAAAATGGAAAAGTTAGAACAAAAGATTTACGATACAGAAACTACTCTGTATAATCAAAATAAGAGTTTTAAGGAAGATACAACGATACATACAGATTTGGAATCAATGAATTCTGAACTTGACATATTGGTAAGAACATATATATATATATTTTTATTTATAAATTCCATATTAACTCTTTCAATATTATTCGTGATTATAGTCACCCATTATGATACTTGCTGTATACTATGATTAAACTCATCAAATATTATAGATTCACTATATTCTATCTGTGACCATAGTCACCAATAAATACTTACAATTTTTTAAATTTAAATATTTTAAAATGCGTTACATTGTAATATTCCAATCTTAATCTACTTCACGATAAAATTTATAATCGTGTCGTACCTGACCCATATTTGCAATACAAGTATTTATACAGTAGAAGTATACTTGCGAACAACATAACCGTGTCAAAAGGGATAAATGAAGAATTATGTATTTAGTACCATATATTCTCTATTTAAATTGTATATTTTTATGTTGTAGCAAACAGCTCATAATAAAAATAAGAAAGAGTTAAGCAAATATAAGGAAGTAGGTACAATTCAATATTCTAATGAAGATCAAGAAGAGAAACGCAAGCTTGATTTTGATCTTCATAAAGTACGACAACGTTTGAAAGATATTAGTGGACATCGAAAACGATTGCATGAGTAATCATACAAATATTTTACATATATACAATCATTTCTTATCTATTATCATTATTATTCTAATATCTTATTAAACATTTTCTTTATTATTAATAGAAGATCTATAGAAAAAGATCATAAAGATGTATTCATTAAACAAAATGACAAAGATGTTCATATGGAACCTCTTAAAACTGATAGTTCTATCAGTAGTGGTTTAGAACGTTCACATTCTAGTCCAAATTTAATGCAAGTAAGTTATATATTTATGACATATATTATGATCCGATATTTGTGCATTATTCTTAGTTTTTATATTAAATTTGTATCATCTATATTTGATGTAGATGAGAGATCATAAGGCACCGGAAGTAGACAGATCTTCTAAACCACAAATTTCTTCACAATACCAACATAGTTGTTTTAATAATGAGATTAATAGAATTCAACGATTTAATTGGGGAAGTCTTGAAGAAAAATTGACTCCTATTCATGGGAATGTAGTAAGTACTTTATTAATAATATTAGAAAAAAAATAAAAGCTTTTTTTTTATGCTTGTTAATACAATTTATATGCAGCTTGCTTTACAATTTCAATGCGAATACATTTTAATATATCATTTTTAATATAAACAATTGTAAGGTATGTGATTTCTTTTTCTTTTTTTTTAAATTGTATTGCTATAGTTTATGAAAACTATTATATAAACACTATGACGTTTGATGTTTATACGATAAAAGGATTCAAGTGAAGTCACGTTTTAAATATAACTAAATTCTAAGCGTCCTAAGCAATTATCTGATTACAATGAAGTCTGTCGAAGTATTTTTCTTTTCTCACACGCACGCTTTCTATCCCTTTCTGTCTTTTTTATTCACGTAAATACGTTTATATGGTGGCAGAGAAGAATAACAGTTCTGACTATATATTTCATTATATATCTTTATATTGCATTTATAAATATATATGCATAATATATAGTAAAAGTTACTTGATCAAGTATATAATGTTTTTTATACATATATATATAATAAAGAATCGATCTATCTACAAATATGTATGTATATATATATAAATACGTGTGGGGTTTCTCAATCCAATCTGTTCGTTCACGCCGGTTATCAGTTATACACGTGACAGTGTTCAAATATGTACTGTTGTTCTTAATAATTTCTTACTTTTTCAAAATTGAATTTAATGATATTAATGGATTGGACAATTATTATCATGTGTTTTAAATAATATAAATTGTTTACATTTGCGCGCACTAATGTATAGTGTTTTGCATAAAGGGAAAATGTTACAATAATGGTTTATTTGCATGCAAAATTCAATCCACAACAAATTGTTAGTTATTTTAAAAAAGTAAGTATATTGTTTGAAACGACAAGTATATATTACAGTATTTTGTATAACACTTGATTTCAATTAGTGCATTATTATGATCTATTTAAATGTTTTATNATATAAATATATATATGTATATTTATATTATTATTTTTTCTTTTAATAGCATCCAGGTATAACTGGTCTAAAGAATTTAGGTAATTCTTGTTATATGAATAGTATCATACAGTGCCTAAGTAATACACCAAAGTTATCAACATATTTTATCGATAATTTATATGCTGACGATTTAAATAGAAATAATGAGAACATTTCACAAACTCAAGTAGTAACAAATGTTGCTGAAGTAATAAAAGCACTTTGGACGGGACAATATAAAAGAATATCTCCACATTGTCTTAAGGTATTTTTCTTTAAAATTTGTCCATTATAAATATTAATTTAAATTTATAAATAATTGCAACAAAAATATTTATTTTACAATATTCGATAGTCAATTAGAATGAATTAATATAATAATATTAACAATGAAATTTGTTTTGTGATAGGCTGCTATTGGACAATATAAAGTTCAATTTAATAGTTACGAACAACAGGATTCTCATGAATTTTTAACATTCCTTTTAGATTGGATGCATAGCGAACTTAAAAAGGTAATATTGTAAATAAAATATGTTTTAAGAGTATCCTAGGAAATATATATTTATGAAGCATACTAATTGTAAATCAATCTACCTTTCATTTACAGAAAATAAAAATACAAATTAATAATAAAATCACAACTGCTGAAAAAGAATGGGATAAAGCTATGGATTCTCAAGAATCAATTATTTCTGAATTATTTTTTGGACAATTAAGGTCGACTATTACTTGTAGTTCATGTCAAAAAGATAGCACAACGTATGAGACTTTTAATAGCTTGACTATGTCATTACCACATACAAATAGGTGTACATTGGATGTAAGATTAAAATATAACAAAGCAAAAACAATACTTATATTTTTTAACTAAGTGTTTCGGATAGTATTTTTATATAATATATTTTTTTTTAATTCGATTTCATATTTCTAGGATTGCATACAAAGATTTGTAACAGGACAGAAAGTAGTTGGGTGGAAATGTCCTAAATGTCAAGCACCACGTGAAGCAACAAAAAAGTTTGACTTTATAAAACTTGCACCTATCATTGTGATACACTTAAATCGTTTCGCTGAAAGCGGTGGATGGCTTGAGAAAAGAAATACTACGGTTGATTTTCCATTAAAAGAATTTAATTTAAAACCATATCTTATTACGGACCATGATGCACCTATAAACAATGCACGCTTTTGTACTTATAATTTATATGCCATGTCCAATCATTATGGAACAATGGAAGGTGGTCATTATACTGCATTTTGCAAAAATAGTATTCAAAATAAGTAAGTTTTAAAAGATGATTTGTATTCTTGTTCTTAGATATGTTGGAGATTTTGATTATTTGTCTTTTGGTTTTTTAGATGGTATAAATACGACGATCAAACTGTGACAGAAGTATCACCGAGTCAAGTAAAATCTCAGAATAATAGTGCCTATTTACTTTTTTATACATCCTTATCGAATACATATATTTAGTATAAGGATAGGAAATTAGTTGTACAAAAAGTTTCGCTTTTTGCTTTCTTTTATTTGAAAAAAAGAAATGTCTTTTAGTTATGTAAAGTTTTATTTTATATGATAAGTTAAAAAACAGATGAAATTTTATATATATATATATATATGGTATGTATTTACAAAAAGATCTTTGCGAACAAGCTTATATCATTTTGCAAGAACGTAAAAAAAAGCTTTAGTGGTGCTGGAGTTATAAATATGTAAATAAGTAGTGACAAAAAATATATTGTAATTATTTTATATTGTGATAAGTATAGATCCAAGAATGCAATATTATGTAGCGGTGGATCTTTATATTGTTGCATATTTAAGAAAGTATTTTTTTGGATCTTTGGCTTGAATCGTTTTGTGCCATGTGTACCACCAATGGTACATATAAAACTTTCCATTTAGTTTTTGTTTATCACCGGTGGTACATGCTGACATATTTTATGTGTCAAAACATCAAATGATTTGAATGAAGAGTCAAGCAAAAATGGCATGGCACGGAACATGTTAATTGCGAAAAAATAATTTATTAATTTTATTGCGCTCGAGGGAGAGAGAGAGAGAGTTTGAAAAATATAAGTGGATTATATTACACACACACACACATACACACACAGTATTTATATAATATAAATTAATAATCATTGTTTTATTTTTGTTTTGTGTTCGTAATATTAAATTTTCATATTAGTATGCATGCAAGTATTAAGATACAAAAGTTAATTAACGACGGTGAAAATATTAGTGCCCTGATAAAATAAAACGAACATATAGAAAAATGATAATTATGTTTTTGAATATAAATTATATATATATATAATTTGATAATATATTTGATATAATAGTATAGTGCTAGCTTGAAAGAAGAATGTTAAAAATGAATGTTTTTTTACGATTGCACTAAAAATAATGTTTAGTTAATGCATAATTTGCAAACTGCCTATTTTCCTTAATATTAAATGTTGCTGTAAACTATTTTATTCATATATATATATATATATATAGAAAATATAATGACTTAATAAAGTATTATTTTGCAGCAATGTATACACAATGATTGAAAGTGAACAATCTTTAGAATAATATTAAAATATGATATAATTAAATTATATTTAGTTCCTAATAGGATTATGTATTATTATAAAATATAATATTCTTGAAAATATATAATTATTATACACAGCAATCATATATATATATGTATAGAATAGCAAATGAACGAAAGATCAGATGTATTTAATGTGACGTTTGCACTTTATCTCTGATTATGTATGTTTCATTTAGTTTATAATTAAAAGTCTCGTTTTATATATTATCATTAGAAAAAAAAAGGCATGAAAAGACGTAGTAATAAAATAATAGAAATGGGCAGATAGCGTTAATAACATTGCTAACGTGTATTTCGATATAGATCCCCTTGTAAATGCCTTAATCAAAAACTTTTTACCGTTCTTCTTAGCGTAACTCTCGTTAAGACAATTTATATTTTATCCTTTAATACAGGAGACAGGAAACTGAATTGCCCGGGTTTGTTCTCCCTTTTCTGCTGGCACCCTCCTTCGTCACAGGAACAGCTCGAACCTCTTGCCAACTTTTTTCATATTCCAATTAGAATATTTCTCGTTGATTTAAAGCCCCCCTTTTTTTTTTTTTTAGTGCAAATATTAACGGCTTAACACAACAATAAATTCACGATGTCAATGCTTTGAGATTTTTCATCGAATGCGATCGTCGTAAGGAAATCAAAGTTATAATATAAGGGAAGAGAAAAAGAACAAAAATTAGAGAAGAAAAAAAAGGAAAGGGGGAGAAAGAGAGAGAAAGAAAATCTAAGGATCGGCAAATCTCCTCCCTCCCACCATTCCACCACCACCTACCCCTATATATATATATATATATATACGTATGCTAACTTTACGAGTCGTAGAAACTCTCGTAACATTAATCACCGTTAGTTATTCGAAATCAATAACGCTCGTAAAAATGTCTACTCTCTGTTTACGAGCTATTCCTTTTCACTTTATATCGTTCTGAGACCTGGCTGAAATTATTTCTAATTTAATTGCGCCAGGATATCCGAGAGTTCTCCATATAAGAGATATCCGAGTGCATACTCGGGGGAAGAATGAGAATGACATATCCTCGTTTCTATTGAGGATGGATTTATAAGAATGATGTGATAATAAAGGATACGGATATATTCTCGATCTAGATCTTAATCTTTTATTATTATCTATATATATATATAATACTTACCTTTAAATCTTAGTAGATCAAATGCAACGAGATTGCGAATGTAGAAAAATAAGATATATATTATTACTACGATTAAAAGAAAAAAAATTTCAGTGAAAGCTTAATGAATAAATTATTTGAAAAAAAGAAAACAAAAAAGCAACATGAATTCTTTTGTAATAATTTTCAATAATTGGTGATTGGTTTAGAAAAAAAAGAAAAGAGGTCACGGCTGTTTTATGAGAACAACAACAATAGATATACACTAATACAACAAGATAGACGATTAAGAAGCTGTATTTTGTTGATCGACAAATAATTGCATACAGGAGGCACACGACGCGTATGCTTAATGATAGATCGTGTTAACTTTATGCGATACAAACAGAGGTAGAAAGGCTAATGCTGCCAGAGATACGCGAATACGATAGTACAATTATCATAATGTATAGGCCATTTATTAAATTGGAGAATATAATACACAAGCGGTAGATAACACGTATGTATAATTTATACAATGCTTTTACCCCCCTCCCCCCTGACCCCCTTCTTTCACATTTTATACAGATTGTCTCTACCGTTAATTAACAATAATTTATCTAATACTGTACAGTAATTGTTAAATAATCGATAGCCGATAAACTTATAGACTAGGATGTTGAAATTGTATTCGCTTTTGTTTATTGCAGCGGATGCGCACAGAGAGAGAGTTTATGTATACATATATATTTTTCATTTATTTTCCCTCATCAATCTTTCCTTCTCTCTCTCTCTCTCTCTCTCTCTCTCTCTCTCTCTCTCTCTCTTTCTTTTTCTTTTTCTTTTTCTTTTTCTTTCTTTTTCTTTGCGTATCTTCTCTTCAAACGTACACTACGTGCAACGTTATCTTTCTTATTCTTTCTTTATTTATTTGATCTTATCGTTTAAATTCTAATTAATAATTACCTATCCACCTAACTATGTATATCGAAGTCGTATTAAATACGTTAAATATCACATTCACGTTTATCGTATCTACAGAAATATACAAAAGTCTGATTCTTGTCCGAACTTTCGCTTGCGTTGATGATCTAGTTTACGATACATTTAAAACCAATTCGTTTTACAATATTTCGTATCGTTTCGTTTCGTTCTCACGCGTCGACGACTCTTCGTAGAAAAAGTAACGTTAATTTTTCTTGAGATCCGTGTCATTGTCATAAATTTGATATACTTAAAGTAAATGAAATGAATTCAATTGATCATAAAATTCATTCGAATTGATTCGTGATTATTTTTTTAGGCAATAATAATATAAAGGCTGATTTTTTCATGGTAGTTAAATACATTATAATATATTATCTTTTCCCTTTTGTTATTATAAATCAATTCATTACACATCGTTTTATTATTTATTTTAATTAAATACAAATGGAAAAAATTCATCATTTAAATGAATTTGTTTAATTCATTATTTCTGTTTCATATCTTTACGTTTCTCTTAACACACAGTTCCAATGTAATAATAATAATAATAATAATAATTTCAATCTCACATAAAACAAAAAAGAAACAAAACAATATATGAAATAATCAAACGTTAAAGATTTTCATTAATGAATCGATTAGAATAATTTCACCGATACGAGGAGTGATCTTCGAGGAAAAATCTTTTTTTTCCCTTTGTCTTTTTCTACCGAAAAGCATCGATTTTTTTCTCGTCCTATAACCCGGAATCTCGTAATTCAGTCACGCTAGTAGTGAACCAACGAAGCACCTCGAGGACGAGGGAGGAAGAATAGAGAGAAGATATTACCACACATACACACACATACACACACTGCGAAATACTCAAACTTCTCACATACACACAACAGAGTCACACATGTATATATGTACTATATATACTTATATGTATATATTAGTAGAACTCTCGTTACATCACTCCAAGAGGAAGTAAATCCGCGACAAAAGGATTTTCCTAGTCTCCTTTCTTTTTCTCATTCATTCACATCAAAGATATCAGTTTTCTCTCTCTCTCTCTCTCTCTCTCTCTCTCTATATATATATATATATATATGTCTGTCTATTTTTCTTTCTCTCTCTCTCTCTCTTTCTTTCTTTCTCTCTTTCTTCCTTATCTTCGTTTAGCCACGCCTCTCTTCTCTTCTCTTCTCATCTTATTTCATCTTCTTTTCTACCATAACTCCGCCATTTTCTTTGTTCTTTTATTCACCTAACCTCTCCGTTCCTTATTTCTAACATCTTTCAATGCCTGTATTGCTGTTCGAGTTCCCTTCTCAACCTTTTCGCTGCCGTTTCGCTGGTACCATCAGTTTCGGCATCGCTGCAACCATCCTCACCCTCTGCAACTATACCCTCAACTTCCTCCTGACGTCTTTTAGCCGTCGCCATTTCAGCGGCGTTCTTCTTACGCCATTTTGTCCTTCTATTTTGAAACCATACCTGAAATCATACAAAATAGATAACGTAGAATTAGATTATAACATTATTTAGATACTGATTATATTTTTTTCTCAAGAGAGAGATACATTATATTTTAAATTCAGGAGACCGAAAATTCAGGAGACCGAAAATTCAGGAGACCGAAGTTTTTCAAAGCAACGATGCACTTTCCGATCGTTAACAGTATTCTCCCCAAACGTCTGGTTTATATTGTGTGCAAATTATGCAGCATTATTACCAAGTTTATACTCATATATAAAAATTATGTTATGAATATCGGTTGAATTCATATCCTCACAAAATTTTTCAAAAATTACAAAATTGAACACTTTTGAGAAAATTTGTTTTGTTGAAATGTGACTCAGGCAATGGACAGTACGATCATAAACAAAATTATGCCAGAATTACAAAAATGACGAAAACAGGAGAACAAACGTTCACATGTAAAGAAAATTCGACATTTCATATGCACCAACCTAATATTAATATAACATTTTGTTCTTTCTTTTTCCATGAATTAATATTTCCCCTACGAGGATTATTGATATATATACTTTTTAACGAGACTATCCTAAAGAATTTGGTGAACGAATTCGAAAGGCAATATAAACCCAATAGGATAGTAAAAAGATCGTAAAAACGGTAGTTACATTTAGGTGGAATAATGATCAATCGAGAAAATGAATGTTCGAGTCGAATTGTGTCGAGTACTAAAGACGAATTTGACCGATTCTTTGTTAAGTAAGAAGAAAAAGGATAAAAAAAAGAAAAGGGAAAACAAATAAGCGGATTATATAGCTGAAAAGAGAAAAAGAGAAAGAGAGAGAGAGAGTAATTAGTGTCGAGTTTAGACTTAAGCGGACAATCATGGTAGCAGTATTTAAAAAAAGGAAAAGAGAAAACATTGAAGGGAAGTGGGAAAAAAGAGAGAAAGAAGATAGCTATGGTGGTGGGGCGGGGGTGTGAGGGGTGGGTGAAAGGTATAAGGGAAAATTCCAGGAATGGTTCGCCGGAAGCAAGCGGTGCTAACTTAAGGTGCCCCTCTGCACCTATAAAGCTCGAAATACATAGTAGGAGTCTCTGTCCCCGCAACAATGTATTTAATTAACGTAACGGGTGTCAGGGGAGTAACGGGGAGGTAGGGACCGTACCGATTGCACCCACAAACCACCCCCGATCCATGCCACCACAGCGTAGAACCCCACTAAACTCTCTCCTCCTCATACTCTTCTTCCACCACCATCCAACTCTACCACCACCACCACCACCATCACTACCACCACTACCATTAGGAAGTTCACCCTCTTCCTCCTACACCACCACCACCACCACCACCACCCGCCAATCCGCACGCTTGTTCAATGGCCGCCAAGTCGAGAGCTTAAATTAAAGATATAAGCGCATCCTGCTTGCTTGTGTTCCTTCCTTCCTTTCTTCCTGTCTGCCTGTTTGCCTTCTTTCCTGACTTCCCTGCTTGCCTGGCTGCGTGCAGGAAGCGGTAAACGAATTAAAAAGTAAACGGCCCACCGTAAAAGTTAATAGCTGTTCGGATGAAAATTAAAACACTCGAGAAATTAAGATAACGTTGAGTAGGAAGAGGTAAAGGGGGAAAGGGGAGGGGATCAAGGAAGAAAGGATAGTCAGCAGGGATTGATCCTGCTATGGTGGAGTTGTAAAACAAAAAAAATAAAGGAAAATGCCCCTTCGAACCGGTTGATATTTCTTATTTCTATACTTTTTGTATTTTATGGTTACACTTTTTTTTAAAGATTATTTTTCGAAAAATAATCTTTATTATTGAGTAGATATAGTCAGGAGGGATTGATGGTGGTGTGTAAAAAATAAAACTTTCGACTGGTTGAAATTTCATCGTATATTTTTGTTTAGACGCCTTATGGTTACCCTTTTATTAACAAGATAATGTAATTATTGATTAATATATATACTATCGAGTATATATATATGTATATATGTTTTGTTGTTGTGAAAAGGGTGTAACACGATGTTGAAGATTTTTGGTTCAATTAGATCCTTCAAATTGATAGGAAAATCAAGTTATAGCCCTTCACCGTAAACGATACTCGTGTTAAATACAAGTCACAGACACACATTATCTTTCTCAGTTTCTCTTAAACGATACGAACTCTATGGGGTAACGGTTTCACGCTATTATAAGAGGGGGTCGAGAAATAAAATCGAAAAGGGACAAGTGACACGGACCATTCGAGGGGTAGTAGTACGAAACGGCACGTGCACCGAGAAAATATTTATCGTAATGAACTTAGAACGTGTAACGATTTTATGATACTCTTATCGAATTCTTCAATTTATTAAAAAATAATAATAATAATAAAAAGAGACAGATCTTTCAATTTTCTAGTTTTTTTGTATTTTTCTTAGGAAAACAAAATAAAATGGTAATGCAACGTTGTTTATTTAAAAGAAAGATGACGAGTGTTCCTGTAGGTATACATACATATACATATATATATTCGAAGGTATCATTAATCGTTACTTTATTGTTATACTAAGCGCGTCATTACGTTGGAATGTTTCTTCACAAAGAGCAAAGAACTCATTCATATGTTTAGTTAAGAGGAAGAATGAACGAACGAACGAACGAATGAAGCACGTTGGGACCGTCTGTGAAGAGAGTTTTCTATGAGTAAAATAATATATCAAAGCATTCTCTCTCTCTTTCTATATATCTATCTATCTTTCTACCGAACAACATCCCCTTTTGAGAGAAGGAAACCTACAAACGACTCGTGTAAGTCTTATGGCCGCAAGCTTTTGACCCATTCGAGGATCTACGAGTCAAATGAGGGTGAATGACAATGACAGATTTAACGTATTACACTTTTCCTTACGTATATATATATATATATATATAGATTTATTATAATATTGTATTTTGTAAATTCTTCAAGAAAATTTACTGATTTTGTTATGTCCGACCTAAGTGAATAAATTTTGTTCTGTGTTTGTTTTAAACGTAAGAATAAATCGTCTAACGTAATCGAATGGTATTCTAAAATTACGTAAAAAACGTTGAATATTTATGTGTGAAATATTATTATCTAAAAATAATCAAATATATACATACACATACACAAGTAATATAAAAGAAAGAAAGACAGAAGTATTAAATCCCATATAGAGATAGTGTGTTTCACGAGAATGTTAAATCCTCCTATTGCGAAAGATATCATCGTGTCAAAATGTAAATGCAAAAAAAAGGCCTTCCCAATGGATCATCCATCTTGTTTTTGAACGCATTAGTCACGCACACGTTGCTGTAAGCGGAGGCGGACGAAAGGGAGGACGAAAGTTCTACCCCCTTCCCCCTAACCCCTCCCCACCTATCCCTTCACTCGCTTGCACGTTATGTGTGTTGGCTCACAACTGTTCGATTTATTAAATCAGGATTATCTAAGCCCATTACTTTGTCCTGTAAACGTAGACACAAAACCGCATTTATAACGGCGCAAAGCCCTTAAAAGGGCTTGAGGGGTTGAGGTACTGATTTCCGTGGGCTGTCTGGCACCCTCCCTCTAACAGATAATACCGATAGCATCTGATCTCTCGTTGATATTGACGAACAATTTATCGTTGTGAAAGATTAGAAACGTGTACCCAGAATCAGAACAAGCGCGAGTCTCGTGAGTCAGGATGTAGAAAAAAAACAAAATGGTTGTGAAAAGGTTTTCCGTACGTATTAGATCGCGTAGACAAAAGAGTGTATTTAAGTTTAATATAAGTTTCATTAAAATCTATTCACTTTTAGTATAAAAACTATTTACCAAAATTTTTCAAAGAAATAGCAAAGTTGTACAATTTATAGCATTGCAATCTCTGATGACATTTTTACTTACTGAGTTATCATAATAATTATTCATTTTAGGCCCTACATAGTATCATAGTTTTTTATGCAGAATTTGACGTTTTATAAGAATCCAGAAAAAAAAAAATTAAGCATTCCATTTACAAAAAATAACGATGATCTTGATATCTCATTAAAAAAGTACATTAAAAAAAAAAGATTTTCTTCACCATTATAATCATTTGTCCCCTAATTTTGTTTAACTATGCGGGGGAAAACATTTGTTCATACAATGTATTATATTTTACGAATTATTTCTCTTCTTATGAAAACTAGCATGAGACCTTGTGGGAAATAAATTTGAAATACTTCCGAACTGTTAAGGGTTAATTACAAAAATGCACGAAATTTAGTTTCATCCTAATATAGACAATGTAATATTGTACAAATCTTGTTTACGAATTCTTTCTTCTCCTCCTCCTCCTCCCTCTTCTTCACCATCGAGGAAAGCTCGTATTTTAAGTAAACATACACACATGTGTGAGGAAAAGAAGAAATCTTGTCAGAATGTTCAGAGAATGTTATGTGGAATGAAGAATAAAAAAGAAAAAAAGGGGGAGAGAGAGATTTGACGAGTAACAGGGATGTTTCATGATAGGAAGGGAAAGGGTAAAGGTATGGGGACATACAGGTAGGAAGGTGGTAACAAAGGATTGGGAGGAAGAGGGTGGGCAGGGGGTAGGGGTAGGAACAAGGGAAGAAAAGTCGAAAGGGTGGTTTTTCGGAATGAGAATGAGAAAGAGAGAGAGAAAGAACTATATAGATGGAAAAGACTCGAGATGGGGAAAGATGTATGGGGAAATGAGGGTGCGGAAAAGGATGGGGAGGAAAAGAGGGTTTGGAAGGAAAAACCTTGAGAAGGGAGTGGTGGAGGAGGGTAAAAGAGGAAAACAACTCTGGCCCGCCAATTGGGTTGAGGAATATGGCGAATCGAGAGGGTGGAAAAGAAGAACAATGCACATGAACGAACATAACCTAAATAACCTTAAAAATAACTTCAAAAAAAAACATTAACATCAAAAATAACTCTAATTATTCCGCGTGACAATATAATACTTACTCTAAATTTATCAATAAGATGATAAAATGATAAAATAATATTAGTTTTTTGCTGTAACATTTAAATTATTTCAATTTGTACCGGTAATCACATAGGTTGAGCCGAAAAGTAAATTAGAAGTTGGACAGAATACAGAAAATTTCATTTACAGACAATTCATATCCTTGTGCAATTATTTTTCTTCGCAGTCTATATACACCCTACAACGTTCCGCATTAATTTCTGTTTTACTTTCCTTATTTTCCTTATTCTTTACATTTTTTTGCAGTAGTTTTAGGCATCTCTAAAACTTAAACAGAAATTTCAATATATACTGATCCTGGTCAAAAATATTAAAATATAGATATCAGTCAACAAATAATATAAGGGAGTTATATCAAATGACTTTATGCCGTAAATTTGAAATCGCATTGCGCGCGCATCGTATAAATATTCGACAACTTCATAGTGTCGATTTTTCGGTCGCATCGTAAAAATTCACTCTCATCATTTATCCCCAAACGCGCCAAAAGAATTATAACCTTAAAAACTAACATGTATTTTTATATTGAATGAGAGATTTAAATCAATTGGTGAATAATTAACGATGTACAATTTTTTTTATTTAATTAATAAGTGAATAATTTATATTTTATGTGGGTTTTCTAATTGTATCGAGAAACACGTTTTATTAATTGTAATAATAACTGTTATTCGATTTAGATGGTTTCAGAATATTATTGTCTTATATGTATTAGGAGAAAAAAGTGCATTCAGCCCTGAAAATTTATCGACGGACCAATGAAACTATACTGTTTGAATAATAAGCGAATTCAACGATGCGTAAGAGTTCCAAGTGAATGTCGCGAACGATCAACTTTGACACGCATCATTAAGCATTTCCTTTTTCCAGCTCAATTCTATGTCCAAATTTTTCCCTTTTATATATATGTATGCATGTATGGATGTATACTTGTGTACGTATGTATATATAGATGTATGCATTCTTTGTAATCCTTCAGTATAACTAGTAGAAAAATTTCGCACTTTTTACGATTCATCGAATACCATAGATCAGATTGTGAAAAACACATAACCGGCCCACCATGCGACACGTTTGAATTTTCTAACAAAAATGATGATTAAAGTGTTCGAATGTTGCATTGTAACACGCGTTGTCAAATGAACGTATTCTGTAATTTGTAAAAAAAAATAACTTCAAAAACAAGAAAAATACGAAAAAAATGCATAAATTATGCATTATTCACATTTACAAATGAAAGTTAATTTATTTATAATTAATTGGCTATCCAATTGGTTAAAATCTCGTTCTATATTAGAATATGTGGTTGTTTTTTTTACGATAGGAATAGATATGCACGAAGTGTCGGTAAATTTAGTATTAAAAACACGGAGTATAAGTTCAATGTACCGTCCCCCTTCGAAATGCACCGTTAGACTAGTAGTTCTTTGTCCTTTATAAAAGTTGCTTCAAATTCTTTTATTGATTCTTCTTTTTATTAACTTGCCGAATGCTATTACATACTTATGTACAATAAAACAAAAATAATATTTGGAAAGTCATATAAACAACATTCAATAAAAGTACTTGCATTGAGAACAAACGAATCAGTTTATTGTTTGATTTCGGAGAAGAAAGTACTTCGGAGTAATACACCGTGCTTCTAAACTACAATATACATTTTTTTCGATTAATTAACAATCATTTGAACTATGTTGAATATTCTAATGTGCTGTAATAATATTTAGTATTGTTTAAACCTGTTTTTAAAATTTTCTTCCAGCTATGATTTCGAATTTACAATTTTTATAAAAAATCAGATCAAAATTGTTTAATATTAGAAGTATATTAATAAAATACCAATATGTATGATTTTAATGTACGGGTATTTTCTCTAGAAATTATTTTCTAAATTTGTCTAATTCATTTGTTAACAATTATGTAGTAAACCTAATGGTATATGATTTTAATTGACACTCACTTTACATACCAATCAATTGATTGATTTTCCACATAATAATACGAGTTTCACTTCTATCGAGGGTAGTGGATACGTACATTTTATTTTCTTTCTTTTTTTGTTTTTTTTTTTTAAATACCCATACCGATATCGAGACTAAACACGCGAAGCAATTAATTTCTTCGTGATTTTCCCCTTAACGTTCCGGATACTGAGGTTTCTCTCTCTCTCTTTCTATCGGTGTGTGTGTGTGTATGTGCTCTTTTTTTTAACCTTTTTTTTTTTAGTATAGGATTTACATTTACGCCATATGGTGTCGCAGCGACAGGCCTACACACACGATTCGGCCGCATGGGATAGATATAACGTAGCTTTTAAATACCTTGCCAACCAAATGCGTTTATTCTCGATCTCGTTTTCGAACTCTTCGACAAGCGAGTCTTTCCCAACGTGGACGAGATTATGAGCAAATAAATAACAGTTAATACGGTGCGTTTATCCGGGAACAGCAGATACGGGTGTTACGTGTATTTGACGTGAAAATTCTTTTTTAAATCCGTCAAATTATGTGCCATTTTAACGAGCATTGGTACATTAGTAGTATACCTTTAGGGTGTTAACGTGGTAAAGTATTTTATCAAAATGCGAAGCCAATTTTGAGAAAAGTGCTTTTAAAGTTTTGAATTTTTTGTATACATGTGTTTATATTATCTTAAATGCAACTATTTATCAAGTGGCTCGCTAGCGTAAGTAGTAGCGTGCTCGCTTCTCGTGCTGTTAGTTAGTGGGTTCTTTGATCCTCCATCGGGGAAGTTTTTTTAAATAATTTTGTTCAATTTGTTTTTAAATTGTTTTTTCATAATTCTTAATTTTTAAATATATACTAACAAATAACAATCGTATATATTCTAATCATTACCTATTTCATGTATAATATACCTGTTCAAATCCTTGTTTGACCACTTTCATAGTTATGGGCACATAATATTAATGATACATTTTTTCAGGGAAGGTATTAAAAAGAAAAAAAAAACGAAAAAAGATAAAAAGAAAGTGAAAAAATGAACGTTACTTTATCGTAGATATCTACTTTAGCGATAAAATCGTAGGAGATGTGCCGGACAAGACGATAATTTTATAAATCAATCCGCATACGAAGTAATCGGCAAGAAGAAGTCGGATCTTCTCTTTGGCTTTTTCTTTCACTTATTCTCTCTCTCTCTCTCTCTCTCTCTCTTTCTCTTTCTCTCTGGACCGTAATATTACAAAGTGCTCGGAGCAGAATGTTTCTTCAAATAATAAGTAATGCGATCCACGAGAATGGCAGAGGGTAGTTGGCTGTTGGCGATAATGCGCTCCTCTGTATTCCGTTCTCGTACCGCTTCCCCATATCGATATGTTTCCCCACCCAGCCCCGTTACCCTCTCCGAACCACCCATTTGGCTTTCGCTCGAAGATCAAATGGCTTCACCGATTCGCGTTATCCCCAATATTCTATTTTTATTTCGGAATCAAATTTCACAAGGCAAAACGTGGCACGGCACGGCACGGCACGGCCGAGTTTGCTGCTGGTGCTGATGCTGCTGCTCATGGTGGTGGTAGTAGTGGGCTGTGTTCTGTATATGTTGGTGTAGAAGGTTAAGGGAAAAAGGGGGTGGTACATTTTACGACACTCTCGTACAAACCGAAGGATCTTTTCTCGCGAATTCAAGGAAAAGGAAGGATGCTTTATCCTTATTTTGATTTTTTATTCCAATTGTTTTGAAATATATTATGCATTATTATTCTTTTTTGTTGTGGTGTAAGTCTAATTTCCATAGAAATAAAAAAACAGAATTTCCTTTATACACTTAATATGCAAACTTTTAATTATCACGAAAGAACAGAAAAATTGACTTAAACAACTTTCAAAATAAACGACGTTCCATATTATATATTATGGTTTTCTTTTTTTTTTGTACTTGTAACAATTTGGATAAATGTTATCAATCATTTTCTTATTCTAATATCTTTCGTACAGGTTGCAATGATCATTAAATTTGTATAAAATCTGTATAGTATAGAAAATATGAAGTAAAATGTACGGTATGTCGAATCGTTGACTCGTACTACTTAATTCTTATTTACCCGAAACAACACACAGCCAGCTAAACGGATTGTTACCACGTGAAACATAGCTTTACTCGTGGAACGTTTATTTTCAATTTCCTCCTGGCCGAAAGCAATTAGTCGTCGGTAGAGCAGTCATCATTGACTGCAGTATTGCAACCCTAACTTAGCGTTCGTCCTATCAGAGCCAAAGCTATTTGCGCGAATCGTTTATCAAGAACAATGCGATAATTGTTAAACATTATTATTGTGTTCCCGATGTTGTGTGTGTGTGTCGATTGATCATTACGCACAGGTCTTCATAATTTCATAATTTTATTGATACTTTTCCCTCCCCCTCAACCCCACTCTCACTCTATCACTATCTCGTTCTAATTATAATTCAAGAAATTGAACGAAGGATATACAATGCTATAAGAATAGGTTTGTTCTTCGGGATGATTAAATACAACGATTATTATACGCGATAAAAATAATTAAAATGATAAATAAAAGAGAACAGAATCATTTTCGAAATACTTCCCCTTTTATGACTTAAACAATTATCTTTCGTTAAATACTATTGTATTCATTGCTTTCTATACAATAATTAACGTATTATCTTATATTAGATTTTTCCTACCCTTAGTTAAATCAGTTTCAATCATACGATTAACCGTGAATATTTCAGTTTAACCAATATAAAAAACAAAAGAAAAAAACTAGAGAGAAAACTGATGATAAAGCAAGCATTATGGAGTCAAGTAAGTACATATATGTGGGCCAATTTGTAGAAAGATAGACAGAGACACAGAGATACACGGAGAGTGAGAGAGAGAAAGATAGAGAGTGGGGGGGGAGAGGGTAAGAGACATAGAAAAGAGGGGTGTGGGTATATGCGCGGGTTGAGGTGAATGAAGGGAAACACCGTCTGCTGCCGTGATTTATCACGCCGTGCCATGCCATGCCGCGTTACCGTACGTACATATACCACCATGATGATACATGGTAGTGGAAAACCCGGTAGTAGAGGAGAAGGAGGTGGAGGAGGTGGTGGTGGATGTTATGGAGGAGGAGGAGGAGATGGTAGAGGAGGAGGCCTTCGCTCGTACTAATTGACGTCATCGATATTGGTATCCGTCGACGAGCAGATTACTCCGCCGTAAACAACTCCGCCCTCCTGCCTGCAGCCGTGCATTCTGGCCGGACAACGCGGATGGGAGGGTTGAAAAGCCCACGCCACTTTACTACTATACTACTACACTACTACTATTAATACTACTACCACTACACTACTGTGTTACTATTATATCAATACTACTACTACTACTACTACTATTACTCTTACTTTTACTACTCTACTACACTCACTTGTAGTACTACTACAACTACACTGCTGTTACTACTACTACTACATTACTGTTACTATTAGTACTACTACTACTACACTCTTACTTCTACTACTACATTACTTTTACTATTACTACTACTACTACTACTCTTACTTCTACTACTATACTACTACTACACTCACTTGTAGTACTACTACAACTACATTACTGTTACTACTACTACTACTACTAGTGGTATCGCTATCGACGAATAGACGTAACCGATCTACCCCCTTGTTGTAAGGCCTTCGTACCCATTCGGCAACCCCACGTATTATCCCTACTGATCTCCCTCACTCTATCTCTATCCCTATTTCTCTCTCTCTTTCTCTCTCTCTCTCTCGTTTCCCTTTCTTTTACACTTGTTCGCTTGAATTAGTCGAACACTTAACATTACTTTTCAGCTAGTTCGTTTTACGTACCAAAGTCGTTGAATTTATTGACTCTGCGATGGTATGCATTTGTCGAGTGTAATTTTTCACTCTCTCTTTCTATCTGTTTCTGTTTCTCTTACTCTTAGATTTAAATTAAAAGAACCTGATTTTTTTATTTAAACAACGATCTCATTATCGATTATATTTATAATTATTATATATTTGTCTAACCAATAAATAGTTTTCTTAAGTATCTTTTTTTTTTTCAAGGGATATCCCATCCCGTTCAATCGGGGGTTTATATTATCGATTTACAATCGAAATCTTCTTTATTACGGGACAAAAAACATTTTTATACAATTTACAAGAATCATTTCTATCGTTACTTTTTATACGTTACAGCATAACCCATCATATCTCGGTCGGTTGAATCCCCAATACCTAGCGACAACATTTCATAAATTTTACTCTCGGCACGTTCGCGCGACACATGAATGATAAGTGTATACGTTTTGTACCTTTTTTTTTTCCTCTTCTTTTTTTTTTATTTATGCTTCCTTCTCTTCTTTTTATCGGTATCGTGCTTTTTTTTTATCTTCCTTTTTTTTTTTCTTTCCGACAGATTTTCACTTCCACGCCCACGAGTTTCGCGCGTTTCTGTTTTTTTTTGTTGTTGTTTTCACCAATCTCTTTGCTGCCCCTCCCTTCCCCACCCCCTTCTTCACTCCTATCCTCTCCCTTTTTTTTTATCCCTCCCTTCCTATCTATTCTAACTCGTCAGCCAAGGGTGAATCAGTGTTAAAGATCGAACGATAAATTAATGGAAAAGGTCCATTTCTCTATCTGTCAGTTCATCTCGTTTCCACGTATCCATGTACATACGCGTTTACATGTTCACACACAGACCCAGAGAGAGTGAAACACACACACGTAGGTTGACGTTTCGATACGGGTTTATATAGGAAGGGTGTCACGGTCTTTAACTCGCAAATGCACAACGTTCACTTTGTCGTATTAGATTCTAATAGTAGGGGAATAACTGGAATTGTCCCTTTTCTATCTTCTCATTCCTAAAAGCTTTTGACTTGGTTTAAGGTTCTATTGACACTTGCCAATCATTGGTATAGTTTAATCGAATCAAATGAAATCAAGTGCAATAAAGTATTGGTTTGAAATAATATATCTCATACTAAAAGTAGTAAGGTAAATCAAATGAAATTGAACGTGATTGAAATTGTAGGATTCGTGAAAAAATTGGGCTCGTTGGGACTGACCGAAAACCGGAAACTCGAACTATGGATCTTTCGCTTTCTGAGTGAGCTATTTCGGACCCACCGTTCACCAATTCCTTCACGAATTCATACTTATTTAAGTATTTAGAATGAAGGTACTTGTCCCATATTCTACACCCCTGCAACAACATTCGACCCTGCAATATTCCGTCATTTTTAAACTTCTTTTTTGAACTATCTATCCTTTTTACACGTCTTTACATCATAATCCTGAACGCTGCATGGCGACTAACTTCAGGTCTCTTGCCTAGTTCCACAGCCAACCGCTCAGTGTCGCTACTATTACCTAACCTCTTTTTGATATATCTTCAATGAATTATTTTTCTCTCATTGTTGCATGATCATAGAAGCGTGTTATAAAGCAAACCTGCATACCAACTGAACCCCCATTTGTAGGATTCGTGAAAAAATTGGGCCCGTTGGGGACTGCCTGGAGACCGGGGACTCGAAACACGGATCTTTCGCTTTTTGGGCGACTGCTCTTTATCCATTGAGCTATCTAGGACCCACACCGTCCACCAATCCCTTCACGAATTCATGCTTATTTAAATATTTGGCATGAATGCATGACGTCCTACAAAATTGGATTTTAGATCTTAATAACGATTGATGATGACGAATTATACGTTGAAATAAAAGGAACGTTTATAATGTTGATCATCTAACGCGAGGATAATTCGTATTTAAACGGAAGAGATCACATAGTAAATATTCGAATCAAGCAGAAGAGTCTCTGGTTACGTTACGTTACGTTCATATAACGTATCGTTCAGTAAAACGTTAATCAAGCAGTAATTAGGCTGAAGCTTGCGTTATCATCGTTTAGGATGTGATCCAGTAGGCAATAAATGTCGGTCCGGTTCCGGATTAAAGAGTAGTTGTATCCGGGAAGCTGCGATAATCGATAAACCGTGGTTACGAGAATTTTGTTACTAGTTAGATAGGTGGATAGATGTTACCTTTATTGTTTTAAATGAAATTTTTTCAATTTCACGTACGAAGAAAAACAAACTACGATGAAAAATCTCGAAAAAGGAAACAACAAGGATAAGAAAAAGAAAAGCGAGGAAAAAAGAATATCTCTCGTTTGGTTACAAAAAAACAGAAAACAAGGAATTATAATAGAAACAAGATTTTCGAAATGATCGTCGATGCGATACACGACGCGATAAATTATTTTCTCCCTCCCAACCCTCCCACCATTTTCCCCGTTAGGCGCCTATATGTCCGTTGCAAAAAAAAAAAGAAAAAACGCGCATTAATTAAAAGAGAAAAAGAATGAGAGTGTGTGTGAGAGAGAGAGAGAGAGAGATGGTATCGTTGGCGAAAAAGTTATAAATCTGGGAATGTCATATGCGGTAGGACATATAAATCTTCATCGAACAGAACTACTAAAGCCCAGACCGGTATACCGTTTGAATCCCTCTTTCGATATTGCAAAAAGTGATACGTTCAGCATGTAATGATCCGGTATTACACCGAAACCGCAAAAGGGGGGAAGGAGGAGGAGCATGAGAGGGCAGGGGGGAACGGGGAAAGGGAAACGTTATTGATTTACGTTAGTATTTTAATCGAAATCCGTCGCGGCGTTATCCGTAATCTGAAAAAATTTTTTGATTATTTAAAGATCGCACGCAACCACGTCGTAACACGAAACGGGGACAATTTTTTGTATTAAATTTATCATCCATTTCCCAACGCGAATTTTTCAATGCCCACCCCGCCCCACTACTCCTCGCCCGATAGTTCCCGTTTGTTCGGAAGGGGGATAATCAATTTTTTTTGGTCCTTTCCCTTCTTTTTCTTCCTTTCTCTTTTCAATTTGATATTCTCGACGTTTATTATCGCGCTTGTTAATCAAAATTTTGTTCAATTCCGTTTGAAATAATGTTATCTGTAATAATCCCATTTGTTAAAATTCGATCAGAAATATAAAGGAAAAAAGAAATGTGTCACAGGAAAGTTGGACAGGTTAACAATTTTTTAGAACGTTATTTCTATAGAACATTTGTCGTAATAGATTAATAAATAACAATGTTATAATTGAATATTTTTGTTACTCGAGTAAATATTAATTCGATACTTGTACGATGTATTAATATTACGTGAAAAAAAAAAGAAAACGTTCGAATCAATTAGTGATTCATCAGTAGAACGATTGTAAATGGATGATACAGGTACGGTGGGAAAGAAGAAGAAAATGAAGAAGAAGAAGAAGAAGAAGCAACAAAATTATCACACGATGACAAGCGTAACTCGTTTTCTATCTTTATATATCATATATATATACAAACACACATATATATCTATCTCTCTTAATCTTTTTCTTAACTCATCTTAAACGTGGACACTTTTCTATAATAAACGTTTCTCTACCTGACGTTTGATCGTGCCGCCGCCATTTTCTATGGCGTCCTCAGGGTCTCCATTGTATCTATAGAAAGTGAACGCGCTATGGTATTAAGGTGAGAGACTCCATTAGGATAAAACTATTTTTCTCCACGTATGCGTGATCTCACAACGTCGTCTGACTCTTATCCCCCGGTATCTTGTATTATTATATTCAAAAACCAGGATGCCTCCTCCTCCTCCTCCTCCTCTTCATCCTCCCCCTCCTCCTCTTCATCCTCCCCCTCCTCCTCTTCCTCCCCTGTTCCCCTTCCCTACTTTTCTGACGCTTTTGAATCGTCGTACGTAAAAAACATCCTTTCTAACATCCGTTGTTTTGAATCGCATCGTTCACGGTGGCGGTGGTGGTGATGGTGATGGTGGTGGTGGTGGTGGTGGTTATGGTGGTGGTGGTGGTTATGGTGGTGGTGGTGGTTATGGTGGTGGTGGTGAACGCAAGGATCACGAACGAGGAGAATATCGACTTGGGTCTGGAACTCTTCTTGAGACTGTTCAATCTTTTCGTGCTTTGCGATCGTTATTTTCGTATTTTTTAAACTTGACCCTTTACTTTTTCTTATTCTCTTTTTATCCCCTTAATGTTTTCACCTAAGTTAGGTGTAGTCATTTATTTTTGTAAAGGAAAAATAAACGAATCAAACGTCCGGTAAGGCAGGCAAAACGTTAATCTATTTCAACGTAGAAATGAAATGACACAGCAGCAATTCAAATGATCCAACAATGGTGCATAAAAAATATTAAAAATCAGAAAGAGAAAAAGATATATTAGAACTTGAAAAATATTGGTTATTAGGAAAATTGTGGAAGAAAATATTTGAACGATACGTTCGTAGTGGTTTTTTTATCCAATTTTCCTCTCTTTTCTTCTTCTTTTTTTTTTGGATAACTACCGAAAATCAGTGAGTAAAGTAAACAGTTAATGGAATAGAAATTGGGTTGGCAACTAAGTGATTGCGAATTTTAAATATAAACAAAAATTTTAAATGTTCCCCCTGAAAAATATAACTTCATTCAATTAGGTACTGTCCGTTTTTGTCGATGATCTTTTTGCCATAGTTCAGGACAGGTGTCATAATTTTTTTCTCCACATATATCAAATTTCTGATCTTTCCTATCAAAAAACTGCATTAAATATGATTTGTTTATCGATAAAATCTATCAACCTATCATCTGTCTGGTTGTATACGTACAATATATAATATATATCGTAGTATAATATTTTGGAAAAGAGTAAAACAGAAGTAGTGGTGTGTTTCCTTCACGGATCCGAAGGCAATCTCACCCTCGAAGATGGCATATACGCTGAGGTGAATCGCCTCTTTCCGAGGAAATCCGAGGTAATTGAATGCTCACCCTCCTCCCCGCTACGTTTCTTGTCTTCCCTCGAACGTCGCCTTCGTCATCCGGCCTCGTCCAACCCCCCTAGACTCCCCTGAACCCACTCGAACCTCTTCGAACCCCCTTTAACCACCCACTCGTCTATCCACCATCGTTTCCTCTCTCTCTCTCATTCACTCACTCACTCACTCTCATGGCAAAGAGAAAGGAGTTTGTTCTCTCATCCCCCTTTGCCATCACTCACGGACGCGGACTTGTAGCTTTCAATAAAAATGTAAATATGGCGGCGTAGAACGAGCCAATGACAGCGCTACATCGACGCGGACTCCGTGAGACTAGAAAGAGAGAAAGAGAGAGAGAGAGTAGGAGAGTATCATGGGCGCGAGCCTGTCGGCAGCCACCGCAGTAGCAACAGCAACCGGAAGGGGGATTGAGGGCTTGAAATGGGCTCCCTCTCGAAGATGGCGAAAGGAGGGAGGGTGAAAGAGCTCCGACGCGACTACTGCTACCTAGCAAACTCACCGTTCCCCCAGAAGAGGAGAAGAGGAGACGAGAGGAATGAAAGAGGGGTTGCCCCAACTCAGGGGTGTGGGCTTTAGGAGAATCCGAGAGGGGTTGTTCGAGAAGTAGGGGAAATAGAGAGAGAAAAGCAACCCTCCTACTACGTAACCAACCACCCCTTCTACTCTTTTCGCGAAATGTTGGAGTAGGAGAACTAGAATAAGAAGAAGAAGAAGTAAAAGAAGAAGAAGTAGAATAAGAAGAAGAAGAGAAACGGTGGGAAGTGTTACGGAGCTTTTCTGCTAGAGCGACGCCGCCACGAGTAGTAGGATGACTACAACCACGGCGAATACGACTACGATGACGCAGGTGCCGCAAAGCTTGACACGTCTCCGGCTGTTTTGTCACCTTCTTTTATCCTTCGAACTTTTTACAAGCTTCCCTCGTTAGAGGCCTCGCCCGCTTGCTTTCACCGTACCCGTTGATGGAGTAAGCCCCCATAAGGGCTCCCAACCAGGACGCTTTTTTAAAATCTCACCGTGTTACTACTACTAATACTAAACTCCTCCTCCTCTTACTCTTTCTTTCTTTCTTTCTTTCTGTTCTACCGCCCCATAGATCGGCCTGCAATTGTTTTTTCCTTGTTTTTTTTCCTTTTTCTTTTTTCCCCCTTTCTCTTCCTCTTTACTAAGAGGAAAAGAGTGTTTGCGTTGCCCCGGGTGACGATAGCAACGATCCGATCTTTTTTTGCCGATTTTTAGGATTTAGGGGGGACTACGACGAGCCCCTTTTTCCTGATCTCGATGAAAGCTGTCCTGGTTTAACGATCATCTCTCTCTTTCTCTTTCTTTGTCTCTCTCTCATATACCGACAAAACCGTATGATAATATTAAAATATATTTTTTCTTCTTTTTCTTTTTATGAATTCTTTCAACAGGGTTATTAAACCGAATAAAAATTAGTTACCCGACAGATAGATTGATAATCAACGTATCATATGTTTCTAATTTTTTCTGAGTTTGTTTTCTTTTTATACAGGGTGCCTCACATAACTCTTCTCACGATTTTTCAAATACTTGCAATGTATAGTAAGGTTCTAATAATTATTATAAAATTAGTAAATTTGATCTAACCTTAACCTGGGATTCCGACATTCCAAGTGCGTAAGCCAATTTGGCACGTTCCGGTCCAGCGAGATATTTCGTTTGTTCAAAGGTTTTCTCCAATGCGAATATCTGTTGCCCGCTGAAGGTAGGCCTCGTGTGTTTTTTCTTTCCACCCTCGTGTTCTCCTGCACCACCGCCTGCACCTGTCATCCCTTGCTGACAACCGAGCTGTTGCGATACTGTAAAGTAAAAAGAAAAACTTACCATGTAATCCTACAATTGAAAACATTACATTATATAATTATTTGTAATTTTTAAGAAATAAAAAGGAAGAAGAAAAAAGAAAAACCAAAGAGAGAGAAGAAAGTGGTGATAAGAAGAAATCGAAAGGAAAAGGGGAAAAAAAAAGATAAAACAAAAGTTCGAGATCTTTGTCTTAATTAGATGAGAAAAAGGTTCGAGGAGAATTTCCAAGGGTAATTAAGAAAAAGGGAGGGTAGGGTGAGTGGTCTTATGGACGAGGGCCACGCGGTTGGACGTATTTCTATGTGTGTGTATGTGTGTGGCATGTGGGCACGAACTTTCTCTATCTCTCTCTCTCTCATTTTATTTCACATGTATGAACAAGAGAAAGAGAAAGAAGAAGAAGAAGAAGAAGAAGGGCGTAGGGCGTAGGGTCGACACGACACAGTGTGGGTTGTGGGACTTTAATTTAATAAAGCAATTTGTAACGGAATACGGAACGAGGCAATAATGGCCAGTTGGCGGGGAGGGTTCTAATGAGCTGCTTACCGCACTCCCCACCCTTCACCCTTCCACCCTTCACCCTGTTCTACGATAGGTACGAGCGTTTCGCTCGATTCATCTTTCTCGTTCGTTTGCTTATTGTTTAGTAGGTACTATATGCCTTTATAATACACACGAAGAATATCTCTACTTTGTTCGATAATTGAAGAATTATTTTTTTGTTTTCAATTATCTACAGTTATATATTTTTAAGAGTATTAATGTAGTATATTATAATATTAGTATAGTGGAGTTGTGGAGTTCGAAACTCAGGATTTATGGAATTTTATCTTTGTAGAATAACCCATAGGAAAAGGGTGGTTGGTGATTGAGGAGGAGGGTTTAGAGGGGGTGATAGTAGTTTCGTACGACTATGCCAGAAATTGTCGGATTAATCTTTGCAACGTGTCGTCGTTGGGTACACGGTTATAATTTAATCGTTCGATTTAGACCGTACAAGTGATACGCGTGTCAAACACTATATGCGAATCGAATGGTAACGAGATAATGTACGTAAGCGATTATATAAACGCTAGTGTTATCATCGTAGCAAACAAACGTTTGTTTCCTACAATACTATTCCCGTTAACCGGTGATACAAAATCACGACACACAATTTCAAAGACAAATAATTTCTTTTCTTTTTTTTTCTTTTACTTTACAAATCAAATTTCATTCAGACACTGGTCTAAATTTAAACAAAACACAAAAAAACATTTGTTTTAACGTTATTTTTTATGAATAATTATCATACAAATGTTCATTATTTTTCTCCCACTTGTTGTTAACCCCCCGTTGTCATAATTATTGACACACCATAAAAATTAATTTCAAAACGTATCACATGTCGTACAAATTAAATTAAACTAACCCCCCTCCCCTTTTCCTTCGCAAATAAATCGCAAATAAAATAATTAATCTAGAAAACGTAGAAAAGGAACGGGGGTGTGGTGCTAGAGGATGGTGGATAGAAAATCATTGACGTAAAGAATACACAATAATTCCTAAGAGTTAACGATCTCAAAAACATTTTTCCCATCAGTTTGTTTCTTCTTTTCGAAGCTTTATATACGCTTTATATATAGATATATATCTATCCTCGTATCGAAGAAGAACGATATGGGCATAAAATACAGGAAAGGAAGAAGAAAACTAACGCGTTTAGATCCCTTTTGCCGATCGTACGACTGACTTTTCTCTCGGTGTGTCTCACGAGACCCATAGAAACGATCAACGTATCGCTATGGAATATAAAATATAACGGTGCCCGGTGTGTAACTTAGGTTCGATGCTACTACCCCGTTGGGGGTGGAGGTGGAGGTGAGAGTGGGACTGAAACTGAGGGAGGATTTCATAGAATAGGTTTGCTGGAACGCAAAAGGGGTGGAAAAGAGAGAAAGAGAAAGTAGAGAAGTGTAGGAAGGGGTAGGGGGTGTACTTTGAGTGGAATGGGGTAGGTTGGTAGGTAGATAGGTAGATAGAAGAGTTGAATGGGGGTGGGAGGGGTTTGAAGGGGACAGCAGGTGTGTATGTGTGTGTGTATGTGGGTGTGGATACTGTGGATGCCGCAGTTAAAATATTGCCAGAGTTATTCTCGCGAATATGGAAAACGTAGGATGGTAGGGGGTTGAAAGAGAAAAGGCCTGGGGTGGGGTGTTGAGGGGAGAATGGGGGAGTAGTTGGGAATAGAAGGGCTGATATTGAATATGATATTCTGGATCCAACGGATAGCCACAGCGGACTACCACCACCACCACCATGCCAGGCACCCTCTTATTCGTCCTCCTGCAGGAGTGACAGAACCTCGTGTACGCGTTTTGGTGAAACAACACGCCCGTACCCGTGCCCATGTCCATGCCCATGCCCATGGCTTTTATACTGACTCTTACATCTTTACGTTCTCGCACCCTTCCTTCCTTACGTCACACATGTGCTGCCCTAAGGGACAGAAAGAGAGGGTGGAAAGCAAGAGTACGCTGATCTATGCTCTCGAAAGGGGAAAAGACACCCCCAACCCTAACCCTTACTCCCTTACCCTCCTCCCACTGCATGCCGTCACGTGTTCTTTCACTTTGTTCATGATTTTTACCTCCTACTTCTTCTCTTTTTTCTTTTTTCTTTTTTTTCCCCGTCTGTGTGTCATTTGGCGGTCTACTATTATATTATACTATTTGATAACTGTTACGATTGGTCAGGCCCGATGTCGTCGATGATAGGATTTCGTCTGAACAAGCAAGATTCTTGATTTCCTTTTTTTTTGATATATCTTTAGGTTAGGGTTGGTTGCGTTGTTCGCGTTAGAACATCGTTTATTAGGGTTCAAGTATTTCTCCCCCATTTTTTTGCCTTTGTTTCTTGGAAACAACTAAGGTTCTTTGGTTCACGAAGTTAATGATTATATTTGGGATTATTGATTGATTCGCTTTTTTATCCATTGATTTTTATCTCAAAAATTCATTTTAAATTTTATTGATTTTTATTGTTGATTGTTGTTGTTGTTTGCAATTAATTTAATCGAATATTTATGTTGAAATGGAAAACAGATATGCGAACAAATCGGAGGAATATAATATCAGAGTAAAGCACGAAGCCAATATACAAGGAGGACGATCTTTTAGTGTTATAAATATGGCTGCAATATTCACAATGATTGATTTCTATTGCCACTAGAGAGCGCGTCGATTCGCATGGTCTGATTTTTCAAATATGGAGAAACCTACCTTTAACTTAGGAAACAAATAACAATAGCATAAAAAAAATATCGATAAATCATCCTATATATCTGTAAAAAGAAATTGTCAAATGGAATCAATTTATCTTTAACTCAATTAGTATAAAAAATGAATAATACTGTATGTAAAATCTAATTGCCAATTACCTTAGACAATTAACCACAAAATCAACAATATAAAATAACCTGTTGAGCTGTAAGAAAATGAATCCTAATCCTTGAATTAATCCTTAATTAAATTAAGGCTTAATGATTGAAGAAAAAACATCAAAGAGAACTATTTGTTTCATTTGTTTTATTTATAAAAATCACACGTACTTAAATTTGAACTTAAGAACACCAGCGCCGCCCTAGTGGAAAAGTAATCGCGATTTAAAAACGAAAATTGAATTTTCTTTCTTTTTTATCTAACAGTAAGTGAGAAACGTAATAATAAAATCGCGAATCCTTCATTCTATTTTTTCTTCTTTTTTTGTTTCAATTTTGTCGCGGTTTTAAACGAAATTTTTCGGTTTTCTCAACGACGGCAACGTCCAGGAATAGAAAAGAGAAAAAAAAAGATAAGAGTAGGAGAAAACAGGTGTTTTTTTTCTTTGCCTTATTTCATTTCATTCTCGTTGAGCAACGTTGTTTTCCGCTATTCTATTTCTTTCATTCTTTCTTTCTTTCTTTCTCTAATTAATTCCACTTGACATGTCTCACTCGTCGTCACGGTTCGGAGGTCAGTGCTTTTGCTTCTTTCCTTTCCAGGATATTGTTTAAAAAAGAGCACCATCGTTTCGTCGTCGTGGTCGTCGTCGTCATGGTCGTCGTCATGGTCGTCAAGGCAAGTGTTTTTTCACTTTCGGTCCCGTGATTTTCTTGCCGCAAAAGTAAACACTGGCAGCTGTCAAACCTTGCCGTGTTACGAGAGACCCAGGCTAGGGAAAGGTTGAAAACATCCGCAGGCATTCTCGAATACGAGAAAGGAAGAAAAAAAAAACTAGCGTTTATATATATGTCTGTGTATATGTGTGTTTTGTGTGTTGGTTGTCTCTTCCTTTTTTTACTCCCACGTTTTCAGTAATAAGCGTTATCTTTTGGGTGTCGAATGAAACTATTTACTATACTACTACTATTAAACGTTTTTAAAAAGAAAACTAGCTTTGTCACATTAGTTCTTTTGTCCGATTTTAACCACGCGTGTTATTTTCTTTTTCATTTTATTTTTTCTTTTTTTTCTTTTGCTGTTTTAGGACGATAACATAAAGTGATCATTGAGAGAATTCGTAAACCGTTTGTATCTTTTTCTTTCTCTCTTTTACTTGTTCCCACTTGAAAAGTTTATTTTATCTCAAATATCGTTATGACGTTAGTCAATGATATTATCGTCTTCCCTTCATCTGTTAATGATTAATTTATATGAAAATTCAACTTACACGTGTGTAATCTTGCCCGCCATGCCAAGGGATCACTGACCAAGCCCTGAAGACCCGGCCAATAAACAGCCGGATGTCTCGGTTCCGTTCTCTGTTGAAATTGTCCAATACCTGTGTCACAGAAGATTTTAAAATAATATTATTGTATTAGTATTTTTTATTATGATTCTATTAGGTTGGTGCATATGAAATGTCGGATTTTCTTTACATGTGAACGTTTTTCCACCTGTTTTCGTTATTTTCTTGTTTCTAGCATAACTTTGTTTATGGTCGTACTGTCCATTGCCAAAAGACTCTGAACATTATTTAATGTTTTATAATATATATTTTGCAAAAAAAGTTATAATAAAATTTCAGTTGCCGAAAAAGTCCTGATTAAAGGAACGAAACTTTCAATAAGATCGAAATAACGTTCTCAAATGTTTAACCTGTCTAACTTTCCTGTGATATATTTAATAATACAAACGTTTTGATAGTAGTTGGAAATAAAGGGTTTCAGTGTTGGGTGAGGTGAGGGAAGAAGAAGAAGAAGAAGAAGAGGTCGAATACCTAAGTCTTCCCTTTCTCCCTTTTCAGCAAACCAAGTTAGAAGACCCCCTTTAACAACTCCAATAGCTCATAACACTCACTCGTTCCATGGGAAAACGTTTCAATGATTTTAATACGTGTTCGAGACAACATAGATTTTCAAACGACGACGACGATAACAAATCATTCATATTGTTTGTAAGAAAATTCAAATGATAATAATAATAATCATTTGTATAATAAATAATATAATAGATAAAATACATATAATACGTGGGTTGTGAAATAGAATTTTTCAACATATATATATATTCTTATTTTTATTATTAATAATCATTTTTCTAAAATACCCCATAGAAAGATCTTTCGAACGGTGCTAACTAAAACGTTTAATTTCCTGTTTAACAATACACACCATTGGCAAAGTGGGGTGTATAATAAAAGGTTATTTCCGTTTTTAGTGTCACGTACGTCCTATGGGTGGGATTGGGGGGGTTGGGAGGAAGCTTTACCTGGAAAGGAAGACGAAAATGGAAACGAACACACGAACAGTATAGTGTCACACGAATCACCAGAGGACCACTGTGTCATTTGCTTTTGTCCGTTTGCTACCAAATCAAATGGAATTTATGGGGATCGTAAAGGAACACGGACACCCCCCCGTACTCTCATCAATAAAATATTAAAAGGACTTCTTTTCATCTTGTATACCGATCTGCCGTAATAGAAATCTATGACGTAATCCTTAATAAGAACCTGTAGCTTTGCGGAGTGAGAGAAAGAGAGAGAGAGAGAGAGAGAGAAATAGAAACGGAAGAAGAGGTGAAGAAAAAGAAGAAAAAGAAGAAGAAGAAGGGGGAGAAAACACTTTGCCACTTAAACGTAGACCCCCGGTGGTGATTTTTATAAGACATTTATGAGACACCACCATGGACAGTGGTTTTTTTGATTTAAACGACGAAAACATTGTAAAAAATAGAACGCTAACGTTTAAGGTGGCTTCTACGTTCGGTGATTATGATCGTCAATCAAAACGCCATCTCTCCTTTTCTTGATACTTGTTATGGGGAGGAGGAGGGATCCTAGTTTATTTTCTTTTTAGAAATTCTTACACGTTGAAAATTGAAATAGGATTAAAATCTATTTTTGATCTTTTTAAATAAGTGAGGGGCATGGGGGAAAAGAAAGTTGTAATTAATTTATATCACCATGGTGTTCTTTTTATTCTGCTACTGTATTTCTTGATCATTTTTAAGGGGTTTCTTTTCTTGACTAAAGCATAATATACGTATAAATCGTTAACACTAAACGTACTATGTAAAATTTTCACTAAAGAAATTTGTTTGTAAGTTATTATGCTATTTGATTAGTCCAACAATTCTTGGTTAACGTACAAAACCTTGGTACGTTTAATATTAAAATTATTTATAAAGTATCAAAGAAGAAATAGAGTAAATGTTACAAGACGTGATTTATTTCTTATCTTTTGATATTTTATTTTTTGTTTTATAGGAAAAAAAAGAAAAAAGATAAACGATGAGCCAATAATGAGAAGTTATCAGACGGCAAGGGTTGTATAACGCAGGACACGCGGCGTACTAGTATCGTAGGAAGTAATTAGTATCGGTCCGGTGCAATCAGCGTGAATAAAATACCGACGCATATTAACGTCGATTATTAATAATGATCGACGATTATTAACATCGACGGGTTGTGCCCAGGCTGAAAGCTTCGGTAATATCGCTAAAACGTATAGCTGTGTATTTCTACACCCTCCTAGCGAATATCGTTCAACAAATACATTCCGTCGGGTAACTCATCAATATATATGTATTATATAATATATACATATGTCTATATATATATATGGTTTATTCTAATAATGTAGAATACGTAAATGGTTGTTGTGTTCGTGCCTATTGCGTTAGCAATTAACGTAACAATCTCATATAGATAATGAAGTCATTTCGTCGGATTATATCGTTATCAATAATTTCATACCTTCTCACTTTTACTCATTCTCTACTAATTTCATTATCTTTACTATTGTTTCTTTCATTTTTCCTAACGTAATTATATCGTCGAACAATATCAATTTTAACTGTTTTAACTGCTGACGTATTTTTTCGAACATATGCCAAAAAATTGCGGTACTAATTGAAAAACACGAGCGTTATCGTGCTCTTTGCATTTTTAGGTTCTCAGTAGTCAAACGATTAATATATGATATTATTGGTGGGAAGGAAAAGTTTCATTACGTTTTATTGTGTTAGAAATTGTATTGTAAATTGGATAAATGGATTATTTTTTGATAGAAAACTTTGAAAATATTCATTCTAGTAGATTTCGTATAGTTGGTAACATTAGTTCTCGATCTCGATCGAATTTTTCGTATTTTTAATTTAATTCGATGATATTTTGAAAATGTTTATCATTTTTCTTTTTCATTGAACTCTATCATCTCCTTCTTTCTCTTTTATTTATCGAACACATTCTGAAAAATTGTTGTCTCTCGATCATGCGCGTAAAATCACGTATTATATCAATATTTACATTATCTTGATGTATTTTATTCGTGTAACGTATTAGAATATAGACAAGATTAAATATAATTGTACGGTAAAACTGTCAAAATGTTTCGCGAATATTTACACTTTGAAAATGTTATATATATATACTTCGATTACAAGATTCGATCACCCAACCTAACGCATCTCAATTTTATAAATTGTTTCATGCACGTGCGCTCTTTAAATAACGCGTATCGAACTTGCTGGGCTAGCTATTCATCAAAAGGTATCTCTCTGTTGCTCTTCCTATATAGAAATATATAAAGCATTTATTATATAGCGAATATGGTCGGTATAACGTACTGGTTGTTACAGTTAACATCCCTATATTATATCGATCCGCGAATATTTTATTTATAATCTTTAATCGTAGTCATAAATTGTAAAATGGTTGTTATTTCGTTGTCGCGAGTAAAATGTCGATTGTAAATCCAGGATAAATCGAAGTAAAACCCTTTAACGTATGCACGTGTGCACGTGTATACGTCCAAAGGGAATTGTAATATTATTTATCCACATTCATCAAGTGTTATCATTAGAATAAATCACAATAATATAATTGTAAAGTATGTAAGTACGATCGTAAACTATATAATGAGGATCTTTTTAAAAAGAAACAAAACAAAAAGAAAAAAGATTCCATTAACAAAAATCACTGACGTTGAAATTCGTACGAAAGTAGAAAACACTAACTTTGAGTTTTACTAACATAAGTCTTGTAATAAACATGCGTGTGTGTGCTGTGTGTATGCGCGCGAACAAGCTTCTCCAAAGAATATAATGCTTGTCACGTACATTGCTACACAATGAAGATATATAGCTCACGTAGATACACTTTCCATAGAATATACGAAAAAGACAATCATTATTATTCCTCTTTTATACAAAGTTTTGAACGTTGTCAAATATTTTAACGAACGAGTGAGTTCTAACAAGGAGACCTTACAGTTATGCCCTCACGGATTTTAACGAGCTGTGGTATATTAGTAGTATACTAGTAGAGCGTTATTGTGGTAAAGTATTTCATCTTAACGCGAAGCCAATTTTGAGAAATAAGCTTTTAAAGTTTTGATTTTTCTTGTATACATATTTATATCATCTTAAAGGCTAATATTTATCATGCTGCACGCTAGCATGCAGCTCTCGCTTCTCGTCCTGCTAGTTAGTGTTCGATCTTTCATGGGGGAAATTTTTTTTAATAATTTTTTTCTTATATATATGTGTGTAACACAATAAGCGTATAATATAACTATGCTCAGGGGTGACAGGGAGGGAGAGAGAAGTATAATGACATTTAGGTGGCATAAATAATTTCTTTTACCATTCTCGAAGACTATGATTGATATCTTAATGTCAGCCCGGATGCGGAAATCGATGATTTGTTACGTTATTCTTGCTTAGATAAATTTAAATAAAATTTACGCGATGTTGTTTAGATCGTACCACCTTCTACCACCATCACTACCACCATCACCATCACCATCAACATCACCAATTCGATGTGTTTCATTATTGTGAAACATAACAGCACTTCGCGAAGAGCAAATCGTTTAGAAATTTAATGCCATGAATGTTAAGCAACGGTTTGCTCGTTTGCGTCGCTCGTTAATGTACCGTGGGAGCACGTAATTCGGTAAGCATAAATTTTACTACCACTTTACCTCCCACGTTTTAACTCCGGTACGATCAAACACTACCAACCACCACCATCACCACCATCACAACCATCATCATCACCATCACCATCAACAGCATCATCACACTATCACTACCAATCACCATCATCATCATCATCATTATCATCATCGTCATCGTCATCGTCATCGTCACTAACACCATCGTATCTTTTCAATGATACCAAAGTTAATGTACATTCATTTTTTATTTCTTTCGTTCGCACGCTTTTACTTTCGAGATCATTTCGTGATTACTTGCTTGCTTGCTTGATTGCTTACTTATTTTTTTTCGAAATTAAGACTCGCGTTTATACCAATCGTAGAGAAAACATTTGATTCGAGTCAGTCGAGGAGAAGGAGGAGGAGGAGGAGGTAACAGGAATTAACTGCTAATGACGTTCCTTGAGAACATACTAATCGTAATTACCGTCGCTACTGCGAGAATTTTGTTTTTTTTTTTTATTATTTTTCTTCTTTATAATGTAACTCGAATATTTTTTGTTAACATTAAAGTGTCGAATTGAAAGTTATTTTATAACGATAATAATCACGCACGATTATATATATTATATTATATTAAATTATATTATTTTTATTTTTTTTTTGTTGGAAAAAAAATGAGATAATAAATCATGATCGTAAATTTGTTCGAGAGAATGATGGAACGTTTTTTCATCGTAATCGTAAGTTAAACACCACACACGTCGTCGAACGGATACTTTACGGAGAGTATATCACATTTATAACACACACACACACATATATATATAACTAAAATATTAGAGAATTATTTATATTAAAATAAGAGTTTTACATTAGATCAGATATTTTATCTTTATATAATCGTAACGTTGAAAGCTTTCCAAAAGATATTATTATGTCTATTTCCATTCGCGATATACTTTCTATTCTAACATCTACCCCTAATGTTTCCACGTTCATTTTATCCTTTTGATCTTTCCCCGGGAAAAAAGAAACAATTCGAGTTTGTGGCAATATTCCAACTTAGAATCTCGAGACATCGTTTTGTCTATTTTATGGACTTGGATTGGAAAACTTTTCTTAACTCCGTGCATCTTCCTTACCGAAAAAGTAATTCATGAAATTCAAACATATAATGTAAAATATAGGTACATATATACAATATATATTAAAAATTTCATTTAAATACGATTCACCCCGTTTCAATTCGTTTCGATCTTATAGTAACGTTATCAAAATGCATCATCAAAATAATTTGACATTACTTTCGTAACATTTCACAAATGGGAACAATTGAATGAATAAATCAGATAATTGAAAACCGAAAAAAATCCTATATAATCCCTGAGGACAAATAAAAAAAAAGAAAGGAAAAGGTGAGATGATAGATAAGATCCCGATATCGAATTTGACCCTTTACGAGGGTACCCATAAAAGAAACTGTATAAAACTTAATAAACAATTCCATGCGAGTGCGTTATTTCGTTATCGAGTAAGTTAATCGAATAAAAATACCTATAAGCAAAAAAACAAAAGAACAGAAAGAAAGCAGAAAAAAAGTGTAAAATGTAAAAATGATACTAACCGGTAGACGCGGTGAATCCTGCGTGCATGGCGTAACGTGGTGCGGCCATGTGTTGGGGATGGGGCGCCGGTTGAAGGGCCGCATGCGAGGCGGGTACGGGAGGTTGCGGATGCGCGGCCGCCGGTCTCGAGAGTATCGTATCTATACCATGAGGATTGCTGCCGACTGATGTGATCGAGGTTGCCGGACTGTGTTTTCCTGTGCTGCCCGTCGGCGAGGATTGTCCACCTTGGGTGGTCAACGTCGCTAGGGGAACACTTATGCGAGGCAATTGGATTCCCTGTTGTTGTTGTTGCTGCTGATGTTGTTGTTGTTGTTGTTGCTGTTGTTGTTGTTGTTGCTGTTGATGTTGCTGATGTTGTTGGTGTTGTTGTTGTTGTTGTTGATGACTCCGTTCTGCCATTGAATGTAAAGCAGCCAATGGTTGATTACCTAGCATCCCTCCACCAGCTGCACTTAAGTTGAGGAATTGCAAAACGTGGGGCGCGGCAGCGGCATGAAAATCGTGAAGCCAGGGTGGCCTCGGAGGTGGTGGCGAATGGCTCGAAGTCGGTGGTGGCGAGCACGAACCCAATGACGAACCTGCCGATGAACTGCGGTCACCCTCGGCTAAATGACTGTTTCTTCTGTGTTGGTCGCTCAACGAAGACATATTGTCACCGATTTCGAGCTCGGCTTCCGGGCTTGATCTTTGTTGAAGTTCCGGTTCCCCGTTATCACCGCAGTTCTTGTTGCTTCCTCCGCCACCTCCACCCCCGCCAACTCCACCACCGCCACCGCCACCACCGGCAACTCCTCCGCCGCCACCTCCGCCGCCGCTGCTGGTCAGAGAACACACCATCTCGCACCACGCATAATTCGATAGTGAACGGTAAATCTTAACGAGACGTTCTTTAACGGTCCGTCAATTATGCACGATTTACGTTAGCGCGTTTGTGCGTAAACAAAAGTGCGTGGTTTTTCTTTTTTCGTTTTATATAAGTCTAACTGAACACACGAGTGATGTATATGTATGTGTATATCTTTATTGACCAACACACACGAACTTTTCCTACGGCTTTATTCGCTTTTCACTAGGTGCCCCCTTTTTGACCCTTACAAAGATCCCACGAATTTTTCAATCTCTTCCTATCAAAAGAAACGGCTGCGATTCTTCTTCTTCTTCTTCTTCTTCTCTTTTCTTCCTCCTTTTTCTTTTTTATTCTACTTCCGGTTGAACCCACCACCAAACTTGGACAAAAAAAAAACTCGTTTCTCCTATTGGAATAATCGTCGTCGTCGTTGTCGTTGTCGTTGTCCGTAGTACTAATAATAGTAATAGTAACACGACACGAAAATAAATCAATTTCAATTTCACGCGATGTTCTTATAATTTATTAAATAAAACACGACAAAAAATCATTTACACGAGTGTTAAACGCCGTTGTCATTCGTCACAATAATCACGTTCACCGGTTCGTTTCATAACAGATGCACCCACTTATAGATATTCGCGAGTTAAAAAAGGCGTCGTCGTCGTTGGTCCAGCAGCAGCAGCAGCAGCAGCAGCAGCAGCCGGCACCCGACGTGGTCTAGTCGATGATGGTGAAGTGCTCACGCGAGAATGGAGTAGGTTCGATCGTGAATCCACGGTGTATCCACGGTGGTCTCCATCTACAACAGAGTACGAGAAAGGAGTCGTGGGACTCTCTGTCTCTGTCTGAGCGTCGATCTCTTGGAGAATATCGTCGGTCGACTCTCCGATGGCTGGTAGGTACAACGACTACTCTCTCACTACTGGCAACTGCACTCTCTCTCTTTCTCTCTCTTTCTCACACACCCGTATTCATTACACATAGAAATACTCACACTGAAACACCGTTCTCACGCAGGCAGGCAGGCAGGCAGATACATATAGATACTAGACGTTCTCGAAAAGGGTCCTCTCCACCACCACCACCTCCACCACCACCTCCACCTCCTCTTCTTTCTCGTCCTCGTGGTAGAACCATGAGAGAAAGAGAGAGAGATAACTGTCGGGATAGGTCTGCCCCCAGGACGCGTGGCGTTTAAGCGAGGGGCGAGAGCGGATTGGCGTCCCCCTCGTGGGACGGCCCTGCCGTAAGGGGCGGTACCAAATGCTGATTGGTTGCCAGGATGTCGTTCTAACGGAAGAAGAGGTGTTCCGGGCGGGGCCTCTCAATCTCGCGTTAGCTTCTTGTTAAGCGTCTTTCATTGTGTGTTTAAATTCGTAATTTATGATCCCGACTGAATAAAACAAGAACTTGCTGGTTCGCTTGCTAGCTAGCTAGCTGGCTTGCTAGCTTGCTGGCTGACTACTTGGTTGGTTGGCTCGTTTGTTGGTTGGCTAGCTGGCTGACTGGCTGGCTGGCTGGCTGGCTGGCTGGCTGGCTGGCTGGCTGGCTGGCTGGTTCTGTTCAGTTTCCTCGACGACCACGGTGACACTGTAGCTTCGATAACTTCCTTCCTTCTTGTCTCTTCCAAGAGAATACTCTCTTCTATTCGTTGTCCTATCTCTTTCTTTCTAAAACCCCAACCCCCGCCCTCAATCCTCAACCCCAACCATATTCTTTCTCGCTTTCTCTTTCTTCCTCTCAGTTCCTCTTTCAGTTTCCTATTTCTGTCTCTGTTGAAATCGACTTATTCGCATCCGATGGTTCACTTAGTCCCCCCCGTTCCGCCCCCCACTTCCTCGTCCACTTCCACCTCGTTCTTTACCCCGCTGCCCACTTGTTTCCCCTCAGCTCGTTTTGGACATCCCTCGAACGTACGTACGGGGTTATATGCGCGCGTCAACGAGAATTCGGTTACTTCGTACTCGATGAACCATTGCCTCGGGCCAGGACATAACGAATGTTGGGATGAACTCGCCGCTTTTCTGGCACTCAACCAACGTAATGATCGGCCCGTAAGTGTCCAGGCGCCTCCCACTCGACTCTTTCTGTCTTTTTCTCTTTTTCTTTCTCTTTCTTTAGCTCTGTTTATCTCTTTCTCCTATGGCCTTCTTGTTTCTCCATTCGGACGGCGAGATATTTGGTCGTTTGGAAAGAAGAAGAAAAAAAGCAACGTTTAAGAGGTTTTCAGAAAGATTTTATTTTCGGTTGTACGAAGTTATATTGTTATTTAGAATTTAGGATGTTAATGTGTTAAAAGAATTTTGTTTTAAACTGATAATAATTGATTTGCTAAGATTTGTTTGTGTAATTGATATTTTGAAAAATACCTAATTATAAATTCCAATTGTAAAGTCTCATAAATAAAAACAAAAATATAATATCATATACCGTAACAATATTAACAAAATATTCATTCGATCTAACATATACACATAATCTATATTTACAATACCAGACAAATCTAACATAATTTGATAACCAAGGATAAAACAGATCACGTTTCTCATACGAACTTATTTACCCGAGCCTGCCCGAAGTTCCGCTACCCAAGAATGGGTTCGGGGGTTGGGGTAGGTTGAACGGGAGGTAGTAGCGTAATTAGCGTGGCAAGAAAAAAATTGGCAAAAAGGGGGTGGGGCAGGGGGCGTTGGGTGATGGGCGGAATGGGGCGGCGCCCGTCGCTAACTTTCTCGTAGAGCTTCGATTTTCCCTTTCGATGAGTTATAACGGTTGTTTATACGATGCTATTTATCGCGGATTACGAAATTTAAGGGAACACTCGCTTGAACCTAGCTAGCTAGCTTGCTAGCTAGCTACCTTTCACGGTTAAGTTATTTGTAACGTTTTCCTCGTAAGTACGTTACGTACGACGATGACTACGACGACTACGACTACGACTACTATGACTACGACTACGACTACAACTACGATGGGCGACCGCTTTTCCAATATTCCCTTGCGTTTGGAACGGGCTTCGACGGGAAAGAAATTTACCGACTTTTCTTACTAAAGTTTCTTAGTCGTTTGCGTTACGAGGGAAGAAATAACACCCGGGGGCTCGCACGAGTTCTGTAAATTTTTACGAACCCCCTTTCCACCACCCAACACCAACACCACCACCCTCATCCCTCTTTTTTTCTCTTTCAACAAATGAAATGTTACTGATCGTGGTGTATGCTTGATTATGTATCAGATCAGTCCAAAATTTCGTACACATTAGTTTTTAGAAATCTTGTTTAGTTAGAGACACATTTAAACAGTGGATCAGATCGCAGAAATGATGCATTTATTCTCATGGGGAGAGTTATTCGCCATTTAAAAAAAGATAAGAAATGTATCCAAGCTTGGAAAGTGGGTACCACACGAGCTAGAACTTTTAGAGTTACCTGATATTTGTATATGTAAATATATATATATGAAAATGGATGTTAATGTAAAAATAGGAAAATTACTTTGAAGAAGGGAGTGGGATACTACTATTATTATACTTAAAAATATTTCTATTAATAATATAAGCGAAGGGGGTTAGGAGGGTGGCTCGTTTAAATGAAAGACATTCACAAATTTATCACTCTTTCGTTTTGAAAATATCAATTCTCGCCTCCTCGTCTCGAAGACGTTAAGCCCTTTTTATCGAGATGACTGATGGCGAGAGATACGTATTTTGTGAATAAGGGGCGCCTTCTTTCCTTCCTTCCTTCCTTCATTCCTTCATTCCTTTCGTTCGTTCGCCAGGTAATCTAACGAGCCCTGGGTATAATAAGACTCTTTGTATCTGAAATATTATATCTTTTTCTTACCTTTTATTTTCTTGTCTTCACAAGTTGAATCCCGTATTCGTAATTTTACATTTTCTTTCGTTTAATTTTTTTGTTTTTTGTTTTTTTTATTGGTAAAATAATCTTCAAGAGATACAAAGATTAAAAAGAAAAGAAAAAGAAAAATGAGATCGAGGTTTAAATATCAGAGAACCGCGTGTCCAGTCAAGTGGCAATAAAATCGTTTTTCATTCGCGAAGAATGAGAGGAAAAGAGAGAGAGAGTGAGTGAATGAGTTGGGGAACGCGTTCGGAGAATTATTTTTAATAATTTACCGGCGGAGATAAGCGTCGTTGTAGAGAGAACGCCATATGCTTCACGGATTTCTACGAGTATTAAGTCCTAGTTATATCGCGCATCATTACGGGTAGGCAGACGTTATCGTGGTCAACACGGGCGTATCGAGTAGTAATATGCAATAGTAGTAAAATGAATAACAATGTAAACGAAAGACCGAGATAATTATGTACATATGCCTGATCGAAACGTGACACCGGCATCATGGTTTTTTTTCTTCTTCTTCTTCTCCTACTTTTACTGAAAACTTCGTCCAATCGGTTGGTTAAACTACAAAAATTGTCAATCTTTTCATTTTTTATGTACAGTATATCGATAGTGATAACATTTTTAGTAATTCATACATTTTATTCGATTTTATTTTCCTAAAATGAATCTATTTTAAATGATGTACATATGTCTGATCGAAACGTGACCGCCATATTTGTTTTTTCACCTACTTTTACTAAAAACTTCATCCAATCGGCTTAAACCGAATTGTCAATCTTTCTTTTTTTCATTTTTACGTACAATATATCGATAGTGATAACATTTCTATTAATTCATTCATTTTATTCGATTTTATGTCCCTCCACCCCCCTTGTTTTAAATACGTTACGATATTTTGCATAAATCGTGACCAACGACTAAAGATAAATCTGTCGTTAGAAAGTTAATTCGTTGCTCGTTTTCGTTTACCCCCTTGTTTGTTTTTTTTTGTATTATTTTATGACAAAAAAATAATAAATAAAAGATTGAAAGAAATGATGTGTATATAAAAAAAAAAAGAAACTAGACATAAAGGTAAAATCCAACGATGTTCCGATCTGTCCTTCTCCCCCTTTTATCATCCATCCTTCCTTTCGTTTGTAGGGTGAAATTATTCTGCAGGGAACAAAATGAGCCATAAAATCGTGCAAATTGCACGCTTCGTCGTACGACTACTAAGCTTCGTCCTACCGATTAGCTGACAATAATGCCGATAATTGTTAAGCGGACAGCTGCGATCGAATGTATTATTCGGTGATCGCGTTAAAACGAACTTTCTATTTGGATTTCAATAGATTTTTTCCATTTTTTTTTTACCTATATATACGGTTAATATATATATAATAATAATAATAATATATATATGATTTTTTCATTTTCTAAACAATAAATTTTCGTGTTCGACGTGTTCCTATTTCTCTTCTTTTTGTTTTTTTTTCGGTAATCTAAACTTCAAAGCATAAAAACCAAAAAATTCTATAATATAATAATATAATATTTTTCAATGTATATACATATTATAATAATAATTATAAAAATGTAATGATAATATAATAATTTTAAATGTAAATTTTATAAATCCCTTTCCCTGTTTGGTTCCTCCCCGCCCCCTGCCCTCCCAAGGAAAAAGAAAAAGAATAAGAAGATTTCGATGCCATCAAGGGAAACAGAATTTCTCCATTTTCATTCCCCCGTTATTTTCGATTTGGAATCTACGAAAAAAAAAAAGGTATTTTTATTCTCGTCACGATTATGCGTTTCATGAACACGTCGTACGCGCGTGGATACGAGGAGCGAGATATATCGAAAGTTTAGAAACACCTAGAGAGAGAGAGGTAAAGAAAAAGGAAGGGAGGAAGGGAGGAAGGAAGGGAGGAAGGGCCGTCGTCCGTCCTTTCGATGTAACTCCGCAGACGTCGAAACTTTTTCCCCGAGAACTCGATTTCAGTCCCATTCGATGGCTGATACGTTTCTACGAAAACTTCTTAACGGATATTTTGCCGAACGCGAACGGAGAGGGTGACGATGTATTACGCTTATAACAAGATCGTTTTGCAGATTTTGCAGAAACAAGAAGAAGGAAGGAAGGAAGGAAGGAAGGATGGAAGGGCTTGGGAAAAGTAAAAGGGACTTTTCTTTCTTTCTTTCTTTCTTTTTCAGGGTGAATAGGATTGTGGATGAGATACGTTTATGCGTTTCTTTCGGTTGAAAAACCTACGGGAAAGAAATTTCCCGTTTACTTGTAGTTTGCGTATGAAGTAAATTTGTATTTGGTTATTTTGTAAACAATTGTAAATCATTTTTTATATAAGTTTTTAAGTTATTTGTTTTTTTTTTGCCCATCTTTTATTGAAAGACGAAATTTTTCGAATTATTTTTATGACGATCGAAACACGCTACAATAATTTTAATACAATATTACAAGTAAATATATAAAATTAAATTTATATATATAATAGCATACTACATATACAAGATATACATTTACATTTTGATTTTCTCTGAAATATTATATAATGTATTATAATTTATAGATACTCGAAAACCTAAAAACATTCGATTTCTCATATTTCACATATCTCACGTATTTCACATACTTCACGAAAATCATGGAGAAGAAAGATGAGATAGAATGTATGTGTGCGTGTGTACGGGGTCAGTGCGTTAAAGAGGGGTGGTTTTAAGTATAGCCTAATTTTATGGGACATCAGCTATTATTAACGACGATACGTCTCGTCACACGAAGACAGGTAAAGAATTGTACTGTTAGTGAAGAAGTCATTTAGAATAGGGACGACGCATAGGATAAAAACCAATTTTGTTGTTGGTATTGTTGTTTGTCCCGGCATGAATTGTCACACGTCGATGATTACATTATATTAGGCATGCATCTGATCAGTCGTTCGTGGATAATTTGTATCATTGTATCGATCATCTCTTCATCCTGCTACGGTTAGGAAACTAACATAACGTTCGTTTTTCACATTTCCCCCATCCCTTTTTTCGTTCTAATAATATTAAATCTTTGCATCAATCTAATATATAGGATAACTATAATAATTTGAACCACGAATTAATCAACGTTATCAGTTTGATTGTTTCCCCTTCTTTATTTCTTGATTAAATTGATATATGAATCAACCTATGTGATATAGGATAACGTTAATTTGTGCAATAAATTAATCAACGTTCAGTTATCATTTTGATTGTTTCCCTTTTTTTCTTTTTATTTCTCAAATCAATCGAAATGAATTTTTGTTACGTAGATTATTTCGAATGAACAATAAATATATTCATTTGCAACGTTTGTGTATGTGAACACCTTAGGACTGTCCTGTCTGTCATATTTAGAAGCCACTTGGTATCCCAAGTACGTGTTAAGCACGTGTTACACGCTAATGAGAGAAGAGACTTTCCTACCACCTGTCCACAAACTCTGCCCACAATTATAGGAAGTTTACGCATTTACGTAAGAGAGAATTAATTAATTTTCTCCTGTGTATCCGTGTTAGGTTATCTTACAAATTCAAAAAAAAATTATCTCTCTATTATTATTATTAAATAAAATATATATACATTTTACCATTGAATAGAAAAGAAAAACGTAAAAACATCTACGAAAAAGAAGAAAAAGAAAACCTTTTTATTTGCGAATCAGCTTTGAATCGGTTGATAGGGGAAGGAATGGGAGAAGAGAAGGGAAAAGTCAAAAAGGATTTAAAGATCAAATATTCATTTCTCGACTCGCACAAAAATACAAGCTTAAAACGTGTTCTTTTTCTATGCAGAATATATAGAAGTATAATAATCAAAAGAAATCTGCGGAAGTCATATGACATTGAACATTTCTACGAATAATAAAAATAGATATATTTTTTTCCATCAAATCGATATAGAAAATGTCGGGATTCACGAATATCGTTTGTGGTGTTATACTATTCCCCCGTTTGAAAATAACTTTCATTGACCAAATTTAACGCTAATACTGTCCAAATACGGGAGCCGCTTTTGTCAAAAGGATAGGTCAGAGATCTGAAAAATCCTAAACAGGGATACTGGAGGGGAAATGGGAAGACATGGGGACGAGGGGACGGGGGAATTATAGAGGGAGGGGGGACAGCTGTTGACTCGAGATCCGTAAGGGCCCCGACAAATGGGGCTTAAGTCACTCTCTCTCTTCTCAGTCGTCTCTTCTCGGTCTATCAGTCATCGTGGAATAAGAAGAAGAAGAAGAGAATGCATTCGAGCGTTATATGGGCCCCCATTCATGGAATATAGTTGAAGAAACTTCGTTCCTTTCTGACACGTATCTATATATATATGTATGTATGTGAGTGTGTATATATCATACGCGACGTACACGTTAGAATTCAATTTCGTTTTTAACTTATTAGCTGTCTGCACTTAAACATTCGTCACACGCGAAACATATTCACGCTTATAAAAAGAAATATTATTATTATAATATATCGGGAAAAGAGAAAAGTTTTTTCCTTCTTATCTGTAAGGTATATATATAGGTATATAAAGAAAAATGAATAGGTCTCTATCATTTTACAAGGTCTCACACGAGTGTCTCGCAAAATTGGATTGTAACGATAAATATATGACGATGAGCGTGAGATGTATCGAATTTGAAAGCTCGAATCTGTATGAGGGATGGGGTAGGGTTAGGGGGAAGGTGCGGGGGCTGGCGGGGTGTCTAGAATTTTCATGATTTTTTTTCTCTTTCCTTTTTTATTTTTGTTTTGTAAGAAAAAACCGTGCTGCGATCCTCCTGTATCGTAAAAGAGGAAGGAAAAGGAAAAAAAAAGGAAAAACGGTCCGATGCATCAATGTCATAGGTAGGAACATTGTTCCGAAACGCAACGACTTGTCCCTAACGAGATATTTATGACGTCACGTTGCGGCTTAAATAATAACCAGTTGATGATGGATTGCCATCGTTGGTTTGTTATATACGCGCGTAGAAAACCGACATCATTATTGCGGTTGGGATTGTTGTAAAGTTTCACGGCTTATATTCGAATCTAGCCTAGGATCGTGCAATACGTCATTTAAACGCAACGTATGGAGGAAGAAGATGAAGAAGAGTATAGTACTGTCGTCTAACCAAGGGCCTAACAGATGTGCCTAATCTCTCTGTATTAGCGATAGCCACCGTCGATCCCGTCGATTTCAATTCGTACCGACCCTTCCACATTCTCCTACCACTAGTTTCTTCTTATCTGTCAAGTAATAAGCCTGTGTTCAATAGATTTTCATGAAAATGATTATTCCAAGGTTTTTTCCCCAATGCTCAGAGATTTTCATATTAATAAGAGTAATAAGAATCGAACAACAATAAAACAGGGACCAGGAAAAAAGAAATAATAATGCATAACTCAGTTAACCTCAAAAATATTAATAAATAATACTTATGTACCTCAATTAACCTACATAACCTCAATTAACTTCAAAAATATTAATAAATAATACATACGTATCTCAATTAACCTACAAAACAGACCTTTTCATTACTAATATTCACAAAACACAAGATATTCACAGTTATTTAATATCAATCATCACTGTGTGTATTAATTAAATAACTTCAAACACACATAAATAATTTTTATTTGTTTGTATCGATATAAAACAAGTGTTCTGTATATAGAAATATCAGAATATTGATATCAGTCCGTACTTAAATGTAAGGGAGATATATCGACTTACTTCATGCAGTTCATTTCAAATCGCTTTGTTTTCCCGCGCATCATAAATACCGACAAACTTAATTCTATTAATTTTTTAGGTTTGTCGGTGCGCGCGCATCATAAATACCAACAAACTTCATTCTGTTAATTTTTTCATCGGTCGGTACGCGCGCATCGTAAAAATTCACTCTCATCATTTGTTTCGAAACGTGCACAAAATAAGTATATACTCGAAAATCTAACATATTTCGTTTTGTATGTTAAATTGTTCAAAAGGGAATCATTCAAATTGTTCAGATATGCATCGATCGTCCCTTCAATCGAAAAAATAACTATTAAAACATGATTAATTATAATTATTTTAATTAGATCAATAAAATATATTTTCTAAATGTATGAATTACAAGAAATATCTGCAATAATCATTTTTTTAGATTCTAACCTAAACTCTTTTAGTATAAATGGGTATATCAAATAAAACATAACAAAAATATAAAACAAAACAAAAATTAATCATTAATATGATTGACAAAAGAAAAATGATTCAAACAAAAATTGAAATAGAATAAGGTAAAATATAGAATCGGTTAATAATTTGTCAATATAAGTAGTCGGTCAGAGTTAAAAGAGGAGAGCAAAGTGTCGAATAATCTGTTTAGCGTATCAAACTGAAGAGGAGGGAGAGAAATAGAAAGAGAGGGAGAAAGAAAAAGAGGAAATGACAGGCAACGTTTGGCAATGGTCGAGGGATCATTTCCCCTCTCTACATCCTGCCTACCTTTGTATCATTGATAGAAACGGCTTCCGTGCTTGCTTTTTCACAGCCTCCATAGAAACGTATCCCCATAACAATAGGTTAAAGCGTCAAATTAGGCGGTACAGGTCAACTGCATGGGCGTCCCTGTTTGGTTCGTGACTTTCGTTCGAGGCGCACGCAAGCACGCATATAAGTTCAGCTTCGAGTTAGGGTGTCGTTGATGGTGTTAGGGTACTTTTTCAAGCAGGGGTAAGGAAGGGAAGGGGAAGGGATGGGGAAGGGGAAGAGAACATTGGCTTCTTCTTTTCCTTTCTCTATCTTTCTATGTCCCTATGAGTAAAAGTCACCTATATAATACTATAATACAAATAAGTAGTCAGTCAGTCAGTCAGTCAGTCAGTCAGTCAGTCAGTCAGTCAGTCAGTCAGTCAGTCAGTCAGTCAGTCAGTCAGTCAGTCAGTCAGTCAGTTGGTGCCTTGCCACGTATATAGCCGTCGGTCTATTATGGTTCTTCTTGATCTCCCGTCTATTATACTTTATACCTTTCTTTCTTGATCGGTATGCTACAGAAATTATTCGTAGCAGTTCTAGTAGTAGTTTGATTCTACTACTACTACTACTACTACTACTACTACTACTATTACTATTACCTTTCCGGTAACTCTCTATCTTTTTCTCTATAGTATAAAGTAACCCATGGTATAAAAACCTTTTTTCATTTTTATCCTTCTCTATTTTCTTCCTATATATCAAACCAACAGCTAGTTTAGTTTAGTTTAACTTAGCATTTTTTACCCTTTTGTATTGAAACTTTTATTCATGTGTTAGAAAATGATTTTCTATTTGAGATATTTAGACAATATGTAAATATAGGACCAGTTATAAATGGTTAAATACAAATTGAAAATTTGTATTTTGAATTACTATAATGATATTTTTATTATTATTACGAAATAATGAATCATAATGTTTCAATATTTCATTGTCGTGTTCCCGTTGGGCGATATTCTTCCGTTTTTTTTTTGTCTCTTTTTTTCCCATCATCACTAAGTTATCTTCATATGTTCGTTTAATGAAACGAACGAATAAGAAGTATATATACGATCTATTCTCTTTTCTCTCTTCGTTTTGTTAGAGAGAAATCATCTCGGAATCATATACTCCGATGCACTCGAAATGATCCCAGTGGAATTCGCCTCGGCCGACGGTGGCTTAATCGTGTGCGATTAATTCATTTGAGAAGATCAAGCAAAGGGGGTGCACCCCCGGTATGCACACGAACAGATAAAATTACCGTTAAATAATTTTATTATGGCCAATCACGAAAAAAATATCAAACAATATATTACAGTATGTATATATCTTATGCATTAATTTTCGATTAATTGTTTATCACGTACAAAAATCAAAATTTAATAATAAATAAATATCACAGGGAGAAGTTTGGATAAGTTAAACGAAAAAAAAAACAATCAGAACATTATATTTTGATTTTGTTTCAACGTTTTGTCCCTTTATTGGGATTTTTTCGGCAACTCGATCGTAAATGTTCAGAATCTTCTATGTATTTTACGATACATAAGAACTATAATATTTCATTAAAAAGATTTAATTAATATCTATCGATATTTATAAATCATAAATGATCCCATTCATTTTTGATTCGTAAAATAGATCAAAAATAAACTTCCCATGTTATAATAATGATTTTATGAATACGAACCAACGGAAAACAGGATATAAAGTTTGTAATAGAGTCTCATTTCGTTGTTAGGTAATAGCAAAATATACATATATATAACGAAAAGTTTGAATTACTTGTAGGAAAGATAACGTAAACATAAAACAATACTATTACAATCATATAATCCTATAATAATACAAAACATATATAAATCAAATTAATATATAATAAATAAATAATTGACAAATAATTAACGTAAATGAGATCGTAAATGATAAAAGATAAAGATATAATTATAGATATATCTCGATGAAATACACGTACAGATGTGTAACATGTAACATCTTGAAGTATCTCACAGTTAGGATAGGTGTAACATCGAGGACGTATTTTGAAGGAAACACAGAGAGTAGTCAATGCGGATTTTCCCCCCCATCTTCGGTTGCTTTCATAGGCACGGGGGATACAGTTTTACCCCTCTCGATACCCTTGTTTCGCTCTCGCCGATTTAATCCCGGATTCAGCACTCAATTTGGTGCGTTACACAGCGGTTTGTATGCCCTAGCTCGCCTTACTCAAGCCGGTACACCCTCTTCGTATTACTGTCTCTACTACCCGCCCATACTAGATCGCTTCATCTTGTTCCACCCTTCTTTCCACCCTTCCTTCCTTCCTTCCTTCCTTCCTTCCTTCTTTCTCACCCGTTATATATATATATATATCTTTCTCTTTTACATAGATACTCTCGAAAACTCTCTTTTCATCCTTCCCAGTCATCCCCCTTCTTTTCCCTACTCCCTATCTATCTCTTTTCATTTCCCAACCACTATAACCACCCCCTCCTCCTCCTCCTCCTCGTTCTCTTCTCTTTCACTCTCTCGAAACTCGGGTTTGTTTCCAGCACCAGCAAAGCAACACCACTCTTCCGATCTTTCCACTGTGTCCGTCTCTCTTACACTTAATGTAAGTTTTCTCTCAAACCCACCAACCAACCAACCAACGGTCGGTCCCTTACGTTTTTCATCCACCCCTTCAGTAGTACTACTATGATACGAGACGCTATGTTTCAAGCTTGAAGTGTCTCTCGAGTGTGAGACTAGTAGTCTTCTTGCAATCCTCCCCCTCATCCCTCTCTTTTACTCTCTTTTACTCTCTTTATCTCTCTCTCTCTCCCCCGATTCGCATTTAAATTAGATTAGATAAGTTAATCAATGCGGTATTCAAAGTAAAACCTGGGATTTCGTGTTTCGCACGCTATAGAAGATGGGGAGGGTCGAAGAGGGAAGAGAAAAGGGAAAATGAGAGGGGGGTAGGGGAAGGAAGTTGGAAATTATTGGTAGTTTTAAAGAGTATAAAATGGTCTTCTAAAACGTGGCATGAATTCGACGTATGGATTCGAATTTTGAACTGATGTTTCTGCTATCCATTGTTTTGATACCTAAAAGAGGTAAACCTGACGTAAAATAGTAATAGTAATAGTAGTAGTAGTAATAGTAGTAGTGGTAATATCGGTATTGGATAAAGGGTGTAAGAGAAAAAGGAAAACAGGAAAAAATGGGACGAAACTGTACGCGGGTCTCGAGTTTAGGGGGCGTATACACTTTTACTTTTTTGTTTTGGTTTGATTTTGTTTGTTTGTTTTTTTCTTTCTTTTCTTTTCTTTTCTTTTTTGTTTTTTTTCTTTTTTTTTGGTTCAACAGCGTACATCGAAACCACAAAACCCCGATGGAAATCTCGGAGACGCGTTCGTCACGCGCCCGCCGGTTATCAAAATTTATCGTAAACGTTTTGAATACCGATCCTGGGGAGCTTTCTCTTTTCAAACCAACCAACCAACCTCCCCAAACCTCTCCGCCCACCCCTTTCCTTTCCTTTCCTTTCCTTTCCCATTCGTGGATTTATCGCGGCTCGTCGGCTTTACCGTCGATTCCGGGCCCAATCCCACCACCGATTCTGAGATCGCGAAACCCGATTGCGAATGCGTAACCTTTTATACAAACTTCTGTCTCGTCTCGTCTCGTTTACCTGTCACTCGTACTTCGATAAAATGTTCTTCGAACATTTTTATCTCGAGTATAAGGTGATTTAATTATTGGGATGGGGAATGGGGAAGCAGAAAAGATAAAATGATCTAACTTTTCTTTACTATTGATCACGTTTCTCAATGTTTGATATATTATTAATTTCTACAATTCGAGTCTTTTAATTACGTATTTTATTTTGGTCTAAAAACAAAGGATATATATTTTTCAACGTGAATTTGATCTTTTGTTCGTTTATCGTAATTCCAATTTTAATTATTACAAGAAATTTAAATTGACAAGCGCATTTATGCGTACTTTAGTTCATACATAATATTCGAAGGGTTCATTGATCGGTCGGTCGTGTTTGAAAAGAAAAAAAAGGCAAATCTTTCATCCGTAAGAGGAATATAAATCAACATCGATGGGTATTATACTTTGCACGATATCCAAAAGTAGTAATATTATTCGAGTATGAGTTAAAAGCCAAGAGAAAGAGAATTGTAATAAGATTATTTCAGTACTTTTGGTAGTAGGATGCATTTATCTTGAATATTCCTGAAGGAATTAGGTAGATACGAGACGTCCGGAAGATATAATGCGCCTTTTACCGAATCCGCGCGAGTAACACGACTTATAAAACGCTAACAAGGGAAGATCGGAGATGACCCCCAACCCAACCCAACTCCTCCGACCACCCTCCCCACATTTCTGGTTCGCGGAAACTTTGAGAGCTTTTAGTAGACATTCCTCTGGGTGACTAAAAGGCAAACGTAGTGGATAGGTTGGGATGGGGTGGAGTTTGGGATGGGGACTAAAGGGGTGGACTGAGAGTGCCTGTATGTTAGGGCAAACGGCCAACCATTTCTCCGACGAATGAATTTGATTTCTTCGGAAGCTCCCCATAAACTCTGTTCGCGCTCGAACTTGGCTCGTTATTATCTTTTTCCATTACATTATCCTTTGTTTTTCCGTTAACGTGCCCGAATATCTTCCGAAAACGGGGAGAAAGTTAGCCGTGTAGCAGATTCTAACCTTACTTTTTGATCCACATTTTATACAACGGAACAATAATTTTCTCTTGCTAAGAAAATGATGACAAAGATGTATAATAATAATAATAATAATAATAATGGATAAGAGAAATCAATAGTTAGAAAGAAAGTATGAGTTTTATTAAAAATCATCAAAGAATTATTCACCTAAAAATCGTTTCAAATAGCTATAAGTAGCACTAGAAATTGAGGTTACTTTTTTTCTTTTTCCTAACTTAACATATTTTCTATCGATAGACTATGAAAAAAAAAGAAGTAGAAGAAGAAGAATAAAAAATTTTTAGGCTCGTGGAACGTGCGATCCGTGCCAAACGAGGAATTAATCGAAATCGAAGGTGTAACGTCGGAGTCTGACAAACGATCTATTCTTACGTTGAAAGAAGAGTTTCGATTGGTTGGACGAAGAACGATAATCAACCAATCCTCTTTTTTCTCCCCTTGCAAGCTCGATTGATCTTGAAAAATGGAGAATTCGATTTGCAAACGTTTAAATGACTATACTACACATAATATATATGTGCATAATATAGTATAGTATAATATAGTATAGTATATAGTATACGTATATATATATACTTATAATTATGTATAAAATAGGGACATGAGCGTGGATAAGTACGTACACAAAATGTCGTAGAAATTTTCTTTTTGAGAAATGTTGCTGGCAGATTGCGTGAAGTTTATCCATTGCGGTACAAGACAAATCGACGAGTTGGGAGGAAAGGGAGACCCTCTTAGGTACATCGGTGGCTGACAAACTGGCCAAAGCCCTTCTACGACCCTCTCGGTCGCCACATTATCGGACTCCTGTGGACAGCAAGGCCATTTATACTGTTGAAAGACTGAGAGAGATGGTGAATCGAAGACAGAGAACGTGGAAACCGCACGAATGAAATGAAATTGTTTTCTCCGTTGTCCTCCTCCTCCTCGTCCTCGTCGTCGTCGTGCGTTTTAGTGTGTAGGTAAACCTACCTCTTTTTTATTCTATTTCTCTCAATCTCTTTCTCTCTTCACAACACTCGAGTACTCGTTTAACGAACGGGACCAGAAAAAAACGAAAGAACGAAACTGAAACTCGCTTGGAATCGCCATTGTCTTGTCATGAAAGAAAGAAATAAAGAAAGAACCAACAACATGTTGTTAGGTAACAAACGTAAACTCGGTACGTGAATTAGCTCGTAAGTGTTAAATAAATCCTAAAAAGATATATATAACATTTATCATTATTATTATTATTATTCGTTGATAGAATTAGAGTAGAACTCGATGGATTTGTAACATAAACAATTACGAGGGATTTATAAAGAGATTTTTAAGTAAATTTTACATAATGTTAAAACAGGAGACAGATCGGGAGACTTAAGAAGAAACATTAAGGTATTTTTGTAACAACCGTTTACGAAATAAGAGCTAATAACCGAGTAGGATTAATGATGAATGAAGAGAGATACATAGATAGAGATAAAGAGAGGTAGAGAGAGAAAGTGGTCATACGCAAAATCGGTCTAACGCACGATGGACCTCCCTTTCTGATAATTATGCTTTATCAACGGTCATTGAATTAATTCGTACGAATTTATGTGCCGTATAATCGAACATCGATTATGCGGTACGCCAGCTAATGTTAAAATCGATTATTCGATAATTAATAAATTGGAACGAGAGCATGAACGGTTAAAGTGCTAGAACAATTTTCGTTGGTAGAAATTTAAGGTTAGGTTCAAATTATTGGTTTAAATATGTGTTTATAGAAAAATAAGAAAAAATAAAGATAGATTTGATAAATATATTTTGTTTATAATAATAATGGACATTTTAGTTAAGATCATTTGAATCGTAACGTCATCAACATTATTATTATTAATATTATTAGAAATTCGCGCATGCAAATGATTGAGAATGTCAATGTGCTCGAAATCGGAGTGGACATTTCTCAAGATTTCTAATCAGGGATGACAGAGATGACGCGTCAAGATATTTTGATAAGAACATCTCAGAGCAACAGGTAAATGTTTGAATTTCATGATAGAAAGCGAGAATGCTAATGTTCGAATTGTTAGAATTCAAATTGTATGATCGTTTCAAGTAATTATCATCAAATATTATCTACTTCTTCTTCTTCCTCTTTTTATTAGGACTTTGTCCTGTTATAATAGCTTTTTTTGTTTATAGCTATTTTTAGGAACGATTTATTGTTTTTACCGTAGGGTTGGTTGCTAGCCTCACCCTTATTTAATATTTTGTATTTTCATTTGTATAAATAATACAATTTTTTATTTTAGAAATTATATCATATTTATTTCTTAAAAGATACAATATTATCTAATACGTTAGAGCAAAGATCATCAAATGTATGCCATTATTATTATTATTATTATTATTATTATTATTATTATTATATTATATATATAAAGAGGGGGATTGGTCAACACACTGTGAGGATTAGTACTTACGCGTGTAGGATCATGGAGTGTGTAGTATCATCCCTTACAGGATTGGTTAGTGTGTTGAATCAGTATGCGTAGGGCCATTGCGTGTAGGATGATTGCGTGGAGGATCTGTACACGTGTAGGATAAACGCGTGTACGACGGGATCCGTTAGGCGACACCCAGATCCCAGGATTTGCTTCATATAAAGTAGTATAAAGATTCGATTAGCGGTAAACATGTACATGTGTCGATGATTACTAAAGTATTCTGTAATGTAAGTCAAGGAAAAGAAAGAAAAAACAGAATTTATTTAGAAATACTTCCACAATAATAAAACCAATCTAACCAAAATTCAATTTATTATCAATTAGAATAATTTACAGTTCAATTTTACGTATACATACTTTCGTTAATCATTTTTATTGAACCGAATTTTGTCTCCGTTGGCTTCCATTTTTAACACCCAATAACTCACAACTGAATGGACCAAACAAAAATCAGCAATAGAATATTTTTAATGTGAAATGTAACCCCTTTCCAACGTGCATAAATCAGAAATATATTTGATCTATACTTTACAATATATCGATCATTAAAGGGCATCCACCGAAAAAATAGATTTCTTTTTCCCTAACCTAACATATACATAAAAATTGCATTGCCATATATTATTATCTATATTTTCCGTCAGAAAATGGCCAAATTAATTGCGATTAGTAAATTAAACGAAACAATAAAAATGAAAAATATTTCGTTGAACGAACAAACGAATGAACGAATGGTTCTTCGTAAAGAGAGACACGAAGGCGTCGCCTTGAGCCAGCAAACAATATGGCCGAGCGAAATGGAGTGGAATGTCTGGGTGTTCGGATGGAGTGAGTGAGAGAAAGAGAAAGAGACGGAAAGAGAAAGAGACAAAGAGAAAGAGAGAGAGTGAGTACGGTCGGGCGGTAGTTGGTGGGCTATAATAACGTATAAAGTAATTAAGGACATCGGGCGACAGCGAAGGGAGAAGGGTGTACGGAACAAGAGGTGGAAGAGTAGTGGAAGAGAGAAACCAGAGAGAGAGTACAGGGAAAGAGAATGAACGACAGAGAAACCAGAGAGAGAGAGAGAGTAAGAGAGGAAGAGAGGGAAAACGGACAGGTTAGGGAATGCGACATTTACATAGTAATTAAATCGCGCGAGCAAGTGGGACCGTTGGGGGAGATACTGGTGCTCGAGCAATTACAGACGCATTAGATTGCGGTAAGCACTTGTTTATGGCCTACCCTGCGCCCGTTTTACTCTACTCGATTCTGCTCAGACGTGGCACACGTTTCTATTCTCTCTCTCTTTGTCTCTGTCTCTATATTTCTATCTTTCTCATTCTCATTCTCATTCTCATTCTCTTCCCTTTGTCTTTCTCGTTTTCTCGTTTTCTATTTCTCTGTTCCTGTCTCTCTAAAGCAGGAGTTTTGGCATCATGTTTTTTACCTCTCAAATACCCTACAAGTTACAACGTATACGTTGTTCTCGTACCGTGCGGTACGGTATGGTGGTGCGGTAACACCATACTAGGAAAAGGATACGAGTGGAAAAGCGAGTTAGCGATTCGCGCGCTTACGAAAAGGGACCCCCACGGTTACGGATTATGACTTTGCCCGAGTAAGGTCCACGTCGTAATCGATACTATTTTCTTTGGATATAAAAAAGTATTAGATTCTTGCTACCCACAATACCTCTCTCTCTTTCTCTTTCTCTTTTTCTTTCTATACACATATATACAAAGGTATACATCCATATATGTAAGTGTAATTTTTAGGTTAAGTATTATAATATATCTTTATAATATAGTATAATAATATATATCTCTATCTTGTGTGTGAAAAACGGGGTATATAAAAAAGAAAATAGGAAAAAAATAGTTGTACAATGCAATTGTTTTGAATAGTCCAAATGAGAAAAAGTCCAAAGTTACCAAAGGATTATTTAAAAGAGTCACGTGCACTTTTATTTGCGGGTATTAAAGTCACCCCATTTTGAACGGTTGCCTTACTCGAAACAAGATCTCCAGCATAGACAAAGTAAACGCCCCCCTGTTGCCCCAACTCCACTCTTCCATCTCATCCTCCTCCACCCCTTCTCCTTTTCCTTCTCCTAAAAACTGATCGTCGAACGAGGAAGAATAACCGGAGTTGAATTATTGATGACGTGAAACCAAAAATATTATCAAAACTATCTTCTTTCTCTCGCATTTCCCATAGAAGAAGATTAATAAGAGAGTTGGGCGTCACTTATCACAGCCCAGATGACGTAAGCATTGGTCTTACCCCGTGTGCAAATGGTGTTATAAAATGTTAACTAAAAGATATTAATAAATAGTAAAGTAGCAAATGGTGATCACGCAGAGAGCTCTTGTAACCTTCCCACCCCTTTCGTTAGATCAAGAGGGTGGTCTACATTTGTTCTTTTTCTCTCTCATCCTCTCACCCACTCTCTCTCTCTCTCTCTCTGTCTCCGTTTAATTCTAACTATCTAACTCTCACTATTTGCGTATGTTTGTGTATACGTATATACGTGAAACAAGAGAGGGTGTCGTGAGTTATGAGTGCTCTGTGATATCAATGCATCAATTTGACTAAACGAAGGATTAATTTAATAACAAGTCAGCAGATGAGTCGTCGGATGATGTATAGAGAAGGGAAAAGCAGTAAACGATGTTAGTCGGGGATATAAAGCTACGTTGGTCTTTTGTAGCTTAGTGTACTGTTCTCGACCCCGCGCAAACATACTCGGCTTCGGCTTCTTGACAAAGAGATACGACGCCGATAGATGTTACAAAAGAGAAAGAGAGAAAGAGAAAAGAGCCACCATGCTAATCGGTTTAAGTAAATTTTCAGTTTAGATTGGTTGCCAGTCTATTACGTGATTCTATACATGATTATTAAAACGAAAAATGAATTTACTTTACTAATTTTTATTCATCTTTATTAAACAAATATTCGTTCATTCAAAAATACTTGTTGTTCTTTTGTTTTTTAATTCACATCAGATTTAGAGTTATAAGTTTCGTTATTTAAAATACTGCATTCTTTTTTGTTCGAATCCCTTTTCTATGATTTTTTTTCTATATGTGTGTGCGTGTGTGTTTTTTTTTTAAACACCATTATCATCACTCGAACCGACTACATGTCGGTCGATGAATGGTAATAGCTTTTCGGGTATCTCGTAATATTAATGATTGTTTGGAACGTTTCTAATGATAGTAGAAATCGAATGCTCCTGGAAACTACTCTGATCGTTCATCTGTGAAGACCACGCCGGGGGTTGAGGGGAAGGGGAAAATGGAGTTGTGTGCGAGCGGTAGAGCGTAGCGGGGGTTGGTACGACGTAGGGGGGTTGGATATCACTTTCATCGCGACGTAATGTTACTAAGCGACAACTTCTCTCGCACCCTCTATCTGTCATGCCAATTAACCAGCCCTCTCTGCCATCGTCTCTTACAGTACTCTCTCTCTCTCTCTCTTTCTCTCTTACTCTCTCTCACTCTCTCTTTGTCTCTGTTTCTCTTACTCTTACTCTTCTTCCTTCTCTGTGCTAAAGTAGTAGAGTAGTGTTAGGAGCAGATTTATGAGACCGTTTAGAATGATACATTTTTCACGATTACGATCATTTTCAGACTCGAAATTCAAATGAAGGGAATGATCGATGATTAAGCAAAAGAGAAAGATAGAGAGAGATCGATTTATCGATGGATATATTTATCGTCTTTAACGATAGACAGAGTTACGTTGATAATATTGCTCGGTGAACCTGTTAGAAAGTTCATCGGATGCGTTAAAGTAAGTTAAATGGATAGTGAATATCCGTGATACTTACTATAAGACAGAATGACCGTCGAAGAAGGAAAAGCAAGAGAAAGTCAGCAATATCATAAAATAAGTTGGTGGCGTAGATGGCCACGTTGCGCTCCTCTAATGGACAATAACCTGCGATATATTGCCTCGTACCGGACTACCCCAAAATACGTGACTTTTCTATATTTTGTTGTCATCTTCTATAATTTAAACGTAACTTTTGTTATTTCTATATACTCTATTATCTAGTTGATAGAAAATAATGATGAAATTATTAAAAATATTCGATTACAGTCAGATTCTTTTTATGAGAAGTGATGTCATTTGAATTAGTCCCTGTTTCAATAGTCATTTGTTTTTTAACTTATATTATACTTATATTATATATACATATATATATATACGTATATATCGAGAATATAGGAAGGTTATAAAAGTTACGTCATACATTTATTTCATTTCCGGAAGACCAATAAAAGTCCCAATAATAATTTCGGATGTTTTCCAATGCAACATGTTTGATTTAGTGTCGGACATTTTGTGATCGCATATCTGCCTCGTAAATCTCACCGCGGTGGCGCCACTGCATAAAAATATCAAACGTCGATGTGTCCGCGTTCAACCCCAATCCCGCGTAAAATATTGCTCGCGATTTCGTGCAACGGAAATAGCCTTTCATTCCCGTCGCCTGATAATTCCAGAATTTCGCAATTTATACTCCGGAAGGTTATAAAAGATATGCCCGATCGTGAGTTATTATTAATTGCCGTACGTAACGATAAAGTGAAACGTTTAATTTCGATAAAAAAGAAAATAAAATAAAAAAAGAACTGGGGGTGAGAGAGAGAACCAAATAAAAACCTTCCCAACCAACCAACCAACCATCCCTCTGCTCTGTCGAAAAATTACAACAACAAAAAAAGAGTAGCACGAAAAATATTTCGAACATCGAGTAATATACATTGGGTGTATACGCAATGGAAGATCATACGAATAGATTTCGAAAACACAAAAATGCTCAAATAAATTTATCTCTATACGATTTCGAAATCCAAAATTACGCGTTACCGTTTTCAGATTTCTTTCTCTCACTCTCCCTATCTATCTATCTACCTATCTCTCTTATTTTTCTTGTTTCTCACTATAATAAATTTACGCTGAGATTTTCTTTAGAAAAATGTTTTAAAGAATAATAATATTACAAAGATGACTTATACATATATACTACGTATCGTTGATACCGAAAAATGTCCATGAATGCGAAAGCAAGTTTGAAGTTTTAAAATAGTAAGAAGGCAAAACGTAGAAGCTGCCTGGCATCGCGTAAAACATCAGAGTTTATTACTAATAATGTAAAACGAGTGGAGGAAGCTTTTGCTATTTCAATTCCGGTTATAAAAGAAAAGAAAGAGGGAAAAGAAAGAGGGAAAAGATGGGGGCAAGGAGGAGGATTATTGAATTGCACAAGACAACGAATGGAGAGGAATGAGAAAATGGGGTGGTAGGGGTGGAAAGGGGGTAGGAGGGAGAGAAAAAGAGAGGATGGGAAAGAGAAAAAAAAGAAAAAAAGAAAGAAAGAGAGCACGCGCGCTCCCATCGGAATATTAAAATAATCTACCATTACTTTAATAAATCTGTCCCTCCGTTTTGCCTTCTACGTCGCGACTTTCTGGTCTCCTCTAGCGCGTTCCAGGCAGCAGTCACAGATGTGACTGTACCCCTAATGAGCGCGCTATTTTTCACGAGTATTTTTATCCCGTTTATTGGCTGTCCGCTTCACAAACTGTCGGCTGGATATTAATCATCCGACTCTTACAACTCTGCTTTTATTTCTTCCAAGAATGAAGAATAGAAGGGATGGTAAAAGAAGAAGAAGAAGAAGAAGAAATTCAAGGGACGAAAGCTCGAGCTCCTTCTTCATTACTATTATTAAAACTAGACTAATCCATAGGAAAAGAGTTTCTTATTGCTAACATTTTATGACAATTATTATTATTATTATTATAAAGTACGCGAATAATTTATATTTTTGTTCTCGTCCATCGAAATTATTGTTGCATACTTTTATTTATATTTAATCATATATAACTTATATTTATATTTAATCATATATTTAATATACATATATATTGTAAAGAATGGATTGTGGTTTTTATCGTTTATTATAAATTTATGAAAAATAATTATCTCGTCGAGGATTTATTATTTATATATTCTTGTTTTTAAATCACAGTAAAAAATCACGTGTTCAAAAGTTTTTTTCACCCCCCAATAGATGGCACTGCGCTACATTATCACGTGATAATAACTTGACAAGGTTCATATAGTTTGGTAATCCTTGCATAGATGGCAGGTCAATATGTTTACTACTATTGTGGTTATTATTTATTTTTATTTAATTTACCATTACTTTATCTCTCAGATATCAAAACCAATGTTTCATTCGTATAAAACACTGAAATGTTATTATACAGTAAGAGCTTAAAAGAAATTTGATAAAAATAATTGTAATCAAGAGGGAGCACTTAAAAATAACGACACTAGCGAACCTATAAGTTCTTAAGGGTGCGATTGAAATCTAGTTTTTTGTAATAGTGGTCTGTCTGGTCAATCTTTATATTTGTAATAAATCATTTATACGTATTCCCAATATACCTATTTCATGCAGATTGAATATAAACGAATTTTATCTATGAACATTAATAAACACAGGTGAATGCAACGTGTGTGTAACTGCATGCAGGTGTTGCATGCGGAAAGATAAGCATACGTAAACTGACCTGCTGTTACACTAATAATATATATCAATATAGAAAAATTCTTTTAAACGATGAAGAGAATAATATAATAAATAAATTATACGACTAACACGTATTGTATCTATTCGCAAACATTATTGATTTAGCATTGTTTCTTAAGACTTTAAAGTATTTTTGTTAGCAAAAAAGGAACGTAGGTTAGTTTTTTCAGTCATGGCACAATCTACGGCCAGTGGAACGTCATCTCGACGATACATGAGAGAACATGACGTTAATGTATCTTCTTCCTCACGTTATATGGCTAATGAATGGGAAACTAAAGAGGTACTACTATTACATATTTGTGAAACTATGATTTCACTTTGTTTTTATCTTTTTTTTGATATTTATTCATATATAAAGAATGGAAATTATTTTCCATTGCAAGTATTTATTTGTTAATTTTTCGTAATATTAGGCATTGCCGCAAAGAGAATTGGAGGAAGCTAGAGCACGTGCAGCGCAAATGGAAAAAACTATGAGATGGTGGTCAGATTGTACTGCCAATTGGCGTGAAAAGTGGAGCAAAGTTAGAAACGAAAGGAACATGGCTCGAGAAGAAGCCAAGGCTCTTAGAGCTAAATTAGAAATTGCTATGAAGGATGCTAATACGTATAAACATGAATCACAAGAATTGGAAATGAAAAATGAACAGTTGAAAAATGAAATAGAAAAGATACATATGTTATTATTGAAACATGCAGGACATTTCAATCAGCAAATATTCTCGGTGTTGGAATCCGATTCACAATTAAGGAGTACACTTGGTATAGATGAATTGTTAGACTTTTACAATAATGTAGAGCAACAAGAAAAAGGGAGTCAAAAAGAAGCATTATCATGCCAACGATCGTTTGAGGAATCAAATGTTAATATGAGTATTCATACTGCTTTACCGGATAGAGATATCGAAGAGTATGTACTTCAAGGTGCAGTTCCAAAACATGCAGTAGAATTATATAAAGAAGGTTCTTTGAGTACATTAGACAGAGATATTGCACAATTAGCTGTAGAATCATCGGTAGAAAGTAAAGCAGAAAAACGTCAATCTTCAATAGAAATGTACAATGAGGAAGTATTAGCGCAGAAACTATCTATGTTACAACTTAGGTTGGATGAGGCAACTCAAACTATTTATGACGAAAAAGTGTAAGTTTTTATTTAAGCAATATCTTTTATATATATCTAACAAAGAGATTTTGAGAAAAAGCTTTGTTTTGATTTTTTGTATACATTTTTATAATATTTTAAATGCAACTTTTTATCAAATGGCGCGATAGCGTAAGTAGTAGCGTGCTCGCTTCTCGTGCTGTTAGTCAGTGGTTCGATCCTCCATCGGGGAAGTTTTTTTAAATAATTTTTTTCTATTTGTTTTTTAATTGTTTTTTTTTATAATTCTTAATTTTTAAATATATACAGGAAAGAGAAAATTATTTATTGCAAAAAAATTAGAAATAATAAATTTTTTAATATCCTGCGCAAATAATAAAGGAAAATCGATTACTTAAATTACAGTTAACATTTTATTTTTTGTAAGACATCGTTTGTCTTACCGATTAATTTATTTTATTTTATTTTATTTTTGTAGAGAAAAGAATTCATTACACAATGACATGGAAAAATTGAAAGTAGAAGTTACACAGTTACAAGAACAGTGCGAGGAACTTCAAAAAAGTAGAGATGAAGCTATAAGAGAACTTTTAGAATTAAAAGAACGATATCAAGATGAGCTTAGCAGCGCCCACAATGATTTGGTTGTTGAAACTTTAAGTAAAGAAGGAATGGATCATAGATTGTCAGAATTATGGACAAAATTAGGAAAATTACAAGCTGAAAATGCAGCAGAATGGGGTAAACGCGAACGTTTAGAGACTGAAAAAATTTCATTGGAGAGAGAAAATAAGCAATTACGAATTGAATTGCATGACTTACAAGAAAGACTAGAATCACGAAGATCTCGTCCACTTTCCACTACGGATACGGAATTGGATAGAAAACTCTTGCAACAAGAGCTTTTGGATAGAAACAAGGTTTATATTTTATATAAAATTTCTCCATGTCTTTTAAACGGATTTTACATTATTTCTTTTCATCAGGAGTTATCAGATATAAAACATTCCCAAACAAAGTTGAAAAAACTGTTAGGTGAAAAAACAACAGAATTATCACACGCAATGCGAAGATTGGAGCAATATGAAGGAGAAGTTAAAAGAGTCAGAGGAAGAGTAGACGAACTTAAAAAAGAATTATCTTTAGCTCAAGACGAAGTAGATGTTGCAACCAATAGTGTACGTAAATTACAGAGGGCCAATGAAGATCTTCTGGAACAATTGCAGTCAGCTAATGTACAATTAGAACATTTTAAAAACAGGTACATTATTATTTTCCATCTAACATAATTATATGTTCTAAATTAATCATATGCTCTCTCTCTTTCTCTCTTTCTCTCTCTCTCTCTCTCTCTCTTTCTCTCTCTCTCTCTTTCTCTCTCTCTCTCTGCTTCATCGTTAGTTCTGAAACAAGCGGGGTGAACAGATCCGTGGAATCATTAGATAATAAATTAAACGACGATGAAGAATTATCCGATGGTATGATTTAATCTGTCTATGATTAAGATATAAATTAGTATGAAATTATGCTTTTGCATTTACTGTTTTAGACTATGAAGTAAATCAAGCCTAATACACGATCGCTACGGAAACATATTCACATTTCGTTTAGTTAAGAAACTAAATGGAGTTAACAAATCGTTAGGAGGTAAAAGTAATTTATATTTCTTATATTCCTGTGTAATCTTAAGAGTCTACTGACAACATTATTTCATTACCAACTTTGTAAATGTATATACATAGTAATCAGCAAACTAGGTATTTTACCCAATCTTATTCCTGTTAATGTATTTTTAAAACTGTGCATTTATAAGATTTATTTATATGTTTAATTATATTTTTAGAATTTTTTATTATTTTATTAATAAAATTCCGAATTTTTTACTATTATTGTATATAATTTTTTCTTTTTATATATATATATATTTTTATTGTTATTTTTTTATATTTCTTCTTTGTATACATCTTTATTTAATGACGATTTAGATTGTTTAGAGTTTATATTTTTTTATAATTATTTGTATCTATGTACACACTGTATATATCATAAGAAAAATTAATAACACACACACAGTTGCCACCTTTTAAAAGACTTACTAAATGTACAAGTCATGATACCTGATTCGTATGGTTCAAACCCCGTATGTCAATGTTAAAAATGTAAGTAGAATATGATAAAGCAATGATGCATTTACCTATGTGCCCGTGATTTTAATGTTACAGTTACAAAATATATTGTACTAATAGAAATTAGATAACAAACATTTATAGAAAAAATGTTATCTATAGTGAGAGTAAAATTATTTTTAAATTATTGACTCGTAAAAATTAGATTATGATTGAATGAATAAAAACCATATAATACTCTTCACTTATTTCGAATGTATTTTATTGGTAAATCGATAAATATGATAAAACATGCATTGAAATATTTTCAGAGAGAGAAATATTATTCATTTAGAAAATATATAATAATTATAATAATATTCTAGTAATATAATATTCGATGAAATTATGATGTTTATATAATAGTTACATATTTAAAAACGATTAACCTGTCTCTTCAATTATGCGTATTTTTATGGCAAAAAGCGATATATGAAAGAGATTACATATATATATATATATATATATATAAACTAAATGGACAATAAAAATTTAACTAATGATTAATATATAAAATAATACAATATATAAAATAATCTAATATACACAGTGTGATTAATTAACATTTCATTGGTGTACCATCGGGATATGTTGGTACTTTAGGTTTACAAATCTTTGTTCTACCATTAGAGCCGTATACGACGTTGCAAGAAAATGTAAAATATCCGCACGTGGAAGATTTAGTATAATACCGATGTTCATATTTTTTTTGAGAATTTTTGTTATCATCTATTTTACCGGCAACACTGTTTGTTACAGTGTAGTAACTTGGTCTAATTGATTTATCTAAATCACGTGTAAGGAAACCATTAGACGACGATCGAGTATGAGTTCGATCACTATTACTTTTAGAAATAGGTGTTCCTGTAAATCTAGCGTAATTGTTGTGAAGCGATCGTGTTTCTGGACCAAGTGATTTGTTTTCAAGAGTGGTAATATTTGGTTGTGCTGGAATTAATGCTACAGTTTGCGATTGAGCTTTTCCATCTCCTTTAGCAATTGTATCATCACCAGCAACTGACATTACTCTTCCACGAAAACCAGGTGGAACGGTATAACCTGGTAAAGATTGACCCGGTTGTAATCTGTCATCTTTATGTAGAATATTTGAGTCCTGAGTTACCCTAACATCGTACCGATTAGCATTACCGATTTGTATCATTTGCGATTGATGTTGATCTTCTTGTTTTATATTAGAAGGAAAGCTTTCTAAATTGGGTGGAGGATTTTGCCTAGCAGATGAATCATAATCTTCATCTTCGTATTGATCTTCATATTCTTCCTCCTCATAAACTGGCTCAGTTACGCGTTTATTATCCGTAGATTGTTCCTTTCTATTCATTGAATTTTCTACTTTTTCCTTTGATACACCACTAATAACCGTTTGTCGTGAACTTGAGCTTGTTTGTAAGCCTTGCCTCTGTCCCTGAATACGATTAAAATCAGCATCGTTCGGCACAGTCGTTACTTCCGTGTCGTCATTTCTGGATATCGATGGTATATTATTCGGTTTATACGGCCTATAAACTTCAGAATTGGTAAGATTAAAATTAAATGGTTTTCTAGAAGCTACTGCGCCAGATCCTGATCCAGCCTGTGCAGCACCAGTATAAGTGATACCGTATTGAAACGATCCCTGTAATTGAGATTGAGATTGACCCCTATGAGTTCCACTTTGTGCAGACGCCGTACCACCACCACGGAAAGGAAGGGAATATTTTTCAATTTTGCTATCATCTTTTAAATATGGCTGAAATCCAATCTGTGCCTGGCTGGAAGTACTCCCTTCGCCATTAGCTTGCGCATCTGCCATTCCACCTTTGGAACTGGCTTGCACCTGAGAATTTGTTCCATGATTCCAACCACTACTTTGCGCTCCAGTTGAGGTAGCGCCAGAATCAGAATTTAATTGAACCTGAGCTTGACTCTTTCCACGACCACCAACACCTTCCGCATTACTAACCGCACCATCCTTCCCGCCACTTATTTCGGCTTGAGCACTTCTATTAATATCACTTGTACCAGCTTGCGCCGAAAATGATGCAGAACCACTGTAAATACCAGACACTTGAGATTGTGCAGTACCCTTTCCGTATTTACCTTGGGCGGATGCACTTGTTTCTGTACCAGAATCAACTTGTTTTACGGAACTAGATGCTTGGGTATCTGCAGTATCATCTTCTGCACTCGTGCTTGAGATATCTTTAGGTTTTTGATAATATTGTGACGGCTCTACGGCGCCTGTGGTACCGACACCTCCTGGATATTGACCTGGGATCGTTTGACCGCTGATTCCACCTGGATAGTATTGTTTAGTATCAGGATATTGTCCTGATGGATACTGTGCTGTAGGATATTGAGGGACACCAGGAATTTGATCAGTAGGCAATCTTCCGGAAGGAGGATACTGTCCGATTAATTGACCACCTCCTATTGTTCCTGTTCCTGGTACAACACCTCCTGGCATATATACACCAGAACCTGGATAAACTCCACCTGTAGTAGTCATTCCAGGGATTCCACCTCCTGGTAAAGATGCACTTGGATATACGGTTCCTGGCGTTATATATCCAGTTATACCCGGTTGAGTTTGTCCACCTTGCGGAGAAACGATGCCAGGACCACTAACTCCTGGTATTCCAGATGATATTCCGGGATACGATATAGAAGTACCTACATCTGTTTTGGCACCTGTAACAATACTAGGAAAAATTCCTGCACCAGGAATTCCTCTTCCATCCGTTGTGGTCCCTCTACCAGGATAAGCCGGACCTCCCGTGACAATGGTACCAGTTATTTCCCCAGGATACATTCCTCTATCACCCACTGGAGAAACACCTGGATATGTACCTCCAACAACACCCGTTGTACTTACTCCAGGTGGAATTCCACCTGGGTATGTTCCTGTTCCAGTACTAATGGGATAAGAAACTCCTGAAATGAAAGTCTCTGAAATAAATAATTGCTTATAAGGCTACTATACTATTAGTATTACAATTTTTATGAAATACCTGCTGGGTAACGTTCTCCAGGTCGACGAAGTGTCTCTGTTGGAACACCTCCAGGATAAGTTGTAATAATTCCTGGGATAGGACCACTAGGATAAAGTCCACCACCTCCAGTTGGTAATCTACCCGGTGCAGTGCTACCAGGATATATTTCAGTTCCTCCTGTTGCTGTAGTTCCTGTTACGATACCA
>NW_014569792.1:71870-130125 GCF_001313835.1 Polistes canadensis
CTCCAGTTGGTAGCGTTCCAGGTCCTACACCACTAGGATACCTTACACCAATTCCCGGTACTGTGCCACCAGGATATGGTCTACCACCTCCTGTTGTTCCTGGTATGACGCCTCCAGGATAAGTAGGAACTCCTCCCGGCACAAATGCACCTGGATAAGTTACACCTGGTATAATACCGCTAGGATATTGTCCACGTATTACGCTTCCCGGTCCAACCGGTCCAGTAGGATACGTTCCAGTTCCTGGTTTCATTCCTCCTGGATAAGTTGGTCTCATTGTTCCAGGAACCATAGCTCCTGGATATTGTTCAGTACCTCCCGTTGGTCCACTGCCAGGTATTATACTTCCAGAATAATCTCCTGCTATCATTTTTCCTGGTGCTCCAACTCCAGGTCGGGTAATATATTGTCTATCCTTTGGTAATTCTTGAACCTGTAATTTACCTGGAATTTGGTCTACATGAACAGCATAATCTGGTTGATATCCTGGACAATCTTCGCATCCACTTCCGCTAGAAGACATACTTTGTGCTTGTCCCATACCGTTATTACCAGCTAAAATATTTCATTTGAAATAACAACGAGACATTTTAAGTTAACAAAATATGATAGAAATGATGAAATGCGTACCGACAATTGCTCGAGATGATTGTTGCGTTGCTTCCGCTTCGGCTTTGCCTTCAGTTTGGCCATCTTTACCAAGATGCAAATATTGCGATTGCGTTTGTCCTCGAAATCTTCCACGAAGTTGCAACGTTTGACGACGGGAACGAATTTTCTGAAAATCCTCGTTCAATCTTTTTCGATTTTCCAATTGAATTTCTCTCTTGGCACGATTGATGAGCGGCGTTAATACAATATCAGCTATTCTTTTGGACGATATATCATTTTCATCGATCGGTATTTCATTCAAGAACGGATCCAAAACGTTTCTTGCGATTGGTTTAGTTTTTTGAAGGAGATAAATATTACGTCCTTGACAAAAATCTACTATACGACCACCTGCTTCTCGCCATGCCTGATTAAAGAGAAACATGATTGAGATTTTGAAAATAATGCTTCTTGATTAGGACTATTCAATTGATTTTTTTACCTCGAGCTTTGTTAATGTTTCATTCGGAACATAAAGTACCGTGGAATATTTGTTCTCCCGACGTTTTGTTCTGACATCATTTCGATTATGTTTTTTTACGTTATCCTCTTTCAATTTCTCCAAATAACATACATTTTCTTTTCTATCTTTATAAGCAATGAATAACTGTTAAATGAACGAACATAACCATTAATAATAATCTATCATTATAAATAACTATTACGAGATAAAATAAAGAAAGAGATTGAATTGATCAATTTACCGTTTGATCATCAGTGAAAGTCCATTGTTTGTCGTTGAGTGGTTCACCTAACTTGTTATTAATTGAACGATCAAAACGAGTTTTTTCCTGTCAAGAAAATGAAGTATCAAATTTATCATCAATATCAAATGAAAAATTTGTTATATTACGTTAAAAAATGTTAGTCAAGATCTTATTAAATATTAAACATTTGATCTTAGACTCTGGAACTTTCACAATTTTATCATATCTTATATTTCTAACAATAATTTTCTATATGGGAAGAAAGTAGGTCTAAAAAAAGGCGGGATAGACAAATCGGGAGCAGGCCAAGTAAATTTCATATCGGTTAAGTTTATCTCTTGAGTGAACTCTGATCTTCAAATCTCTTATATAGAAACATTTTATAGTCACATGAATCAGAATTGTGATCCGTGCTAGTAACCTGTCTCTTAACTCGAAACTATATAATCGTATTAAGATTATAAACAAATTAAACTATTGATACGAACGTTTGTTCTTATTAGAATTAAATGTTATTATTCAAGATTAATAACAAATTTTATCGCTATACTTATTTATATGAAAAATCACACACACTCACACACACACAGTAAAATATTTTCATTCGTAAGACGAAACAAAAAGAAAGAATAATAATAAGTATAGTAATAGGATCATAAGTAAAATGATTTATTCTACGTTACGTCTATTTGATTTCGTATCGTTTGTTATAACTACGTTACAATATTTTTATGCTAACTCGTAAGAATATAATGTAAGGTAATACACTCTCTCTCTCTCTCTCTCTCTTTCTCAACAAGTTGAAATCTGATCAAATTTATCGTTAATGTATACTGCCCTTTAGCGCGTAAAGTAATTTTTAAACATCTTTTATTACAAAAAAAAAAGATAAACACAATTTTTATAATTATATTTTGTTGAAAGAAAATATAAAAGAAACGCGAATGTAATATAGGATTATATTAATAATAATTAACTTACCGAATAATAAGATAAAACTGTATTTATGAGGCAGATCAGTATAAAGAGAATCGGCCGCATGATTTGGGCTTCTTCTTCAAGACACTTCTACTGTTAAACTTCTACGTTAAGAGGATCTTCTTCTTCTTCTTCTTCTTCTTCTTTGCTGGCAAGTTCTTTAACTCCCCACTCTGTTCACTCCTTCTCCTCTTCTTATTCTTTTCCCACTTCCTCTTTAACGGGTTACCATTCTCGTACTATTATATATTTCATTTCACAATGTTTAAATCAATGTGTAAAATCAATTCAGAAGAAATTCGACAACAACTTAAACGAATTGCAAATTTTTTCTTTTCTTTTCGAATTAGCTTCTTGTTAAGGGGAGAAGAAGAAAAAAGATTTGATGTTTTTTTTTTCTCTAAAATCATTGGTCATTATTTTTCTATAAAGATTTAAATAATTAATTTGAATTTGGAACACACGAATAACATTAAAAACATTATTTTATATATAAAAATTGAATTACAGATTTTAACACATAATATTAAATTAATTCTTTCTAGTTACGATGTCTGTTTTTTTTTCTTTTTTTTCTTTTTTTCTTTCACGAACTGATAGGCATAAATTCTTAGAAGAAGACGTATATTGCGAGCAGTTGTTTCGTTATCTTTATATACTCATTCACAGCTTCACGACAGATCTTGTTACCTAAACTTATAACGTGAATTATGTGTTTTTTTTCTGCAACGACTAATTGTAAGATATACTTTTAGGAAGAAGACCAATAAATATTGATATTATCAGATGCATTATTCATTAAATGATATTTTATACACATTAATATTATTCATATTTATTAAAATTCAAATATATATTTTTGTTGCTGTTACCATCATTATTTTTCTGTAAAAATTTATATAATTAATTTAAATTTTTGAACACATAATATAATTCTTTCTAATTACGTTTGTAAATACATGCAGAAACACAAAGAATGGAAAGGCCATTTTGTTTTTTTTTGTATTTAATTTATGCAATTATTTCGATATTTATTTTCTTTTCTATTTTTTTAATCCTATATCATTATTTAAATAAAAGTTATGATTCTTAAAAAAAAAAGAGTAAAAAAAAATATTAACTGTATCAATTTTATTTATTTTCATTGACATGAATCGAACTCTGTATTACTAAATAAGATGTTGTGAATAAGAGAAAACGTTTGAGAACGATCGTCATACTTAATTATCGATCGAAATGATTTCTTCTTCGTTTGTCCTAATTATTGAGTGTCAATTCATTTAATAAATACAGCGAGACTAGCTGTTTATTTAAGTTCGATGCATCACTAACGATCGTACGGTTCATCAATCCGATAATAGGAATCTCGGTGAATAATAAAAAGAAAAGCAAAAAAAAATGATTGACATAAACTACTTTCCCTTTTTAACAATTTCAATCTCGTTCTGAATGATTTAATGTTATTTATTTAAAGAAAAGATAGATAATAAAAATATGTAAAAGATAATAGATGCGTTATGTATACTTATATGCATACATACATACATATATATGTATATTTCTTATTGCGATGGACAAATACTTTCACAATTCGTACAAAAAGTGAGTAAAATATTCGCATAAGGCACTCTGGTACTACAAATGGCACGTACAATTATTTACAATAAACAGCTTATCGAACTGTCTTTAATTAATCACCTACTACGTAATCACCTTCTTCTAATTTTTTAATACGACAAAATTGGGAATGCTATTTACAATGTTTCGAGTTAAATCAATTACAATCAATAATGTTAAACAAAAAAAAAAGAAAGAAAAATAGAAAAGGAAGGAAGCGTATCCTTCTACGATCATCGATGATTGCAATTCAATTAAATATATTCTATAACACAATTGATAATTTTAACACGATCTAAAAAGAGAAAATAAAATTATCTTATAATAAGATATTTTTATCTTTTTTTTTTTTTTGACTAAAATATTAATAATATTATATATTTTGTTGTTTATTAATAACCGTTGCCACTCGAGTTCTCATGGTAACCACCTCACTCGTGGCAAATTCCAACTCTTTATCGACCTATAATGATATTCTTTCTTTTTTTCTTTTTCTTGTTTTATATTTTTCAACATCTCATCGTTCAATGAAAAATAAATTGTTGCAAGAGAGAATTATTATAAAAGAACTTGCATAAATAATTTTTAACGACGCAAAGGGTTACGCTCGTTGTAGCAAAACGGACTCGACTAGTTCACACTCAGATCCTTACCAACTATCGGTAACGGATGAAACAAATGAAAATAAAATTCTTAATTATCATACTTACAAGAAGACTTTACGGTTGTTCCCTCACGAATTTTAGCGAGCTTTGTATATTATTAGTAGTATACTAGTAGGATGTTATCGTGATAAAGTATTTCATCCTAACGCGAAGCCCATTTTGAGAAAAAGCTTTTAGGTTTTGATTGTTTTTTATGCATTTCTAATTATTTTTTTGTATGTATTCCTAATTTTTTCGCAATAAATAATTTTCTCTTTATTGTATATATTTAAAAATTAGGATTTATGACAAAACAATTTAAAAACAATTAGAAAAAGCATATTTAAAAAAACTTCCCCGATGGAGGATCGAACCACTGACCAGCAGAACGAGAAGCGAGCACGCTACTACGTACGCTACCGCACCACTTGATAAACAGTCGCATTTAAGAAAATATAAATATGTATACAAAAAAATCAAAACTTCAAATGCATTTTTCTAAAAATTGGCTTCGCATTTTGATAAAATACTTTAGCACGTTAACACTCTAAAGGTATACTACTAATATACCAAAGCTTGTTAAAATCAGTGAGGGTACAACCGTAAGTTCTCCTTGTTAGATTAATCATACTTACACACACATACAAGCTTTATCTCTATACAATTTTTTTTGAATCACAGATAGAATACACATTCGAGATATATTATAAGTAAATAATATGATATAAAGTATCTTATTTAAATTCATGTTTAAACATTCTACGATTACTTTCACGATTTCTTATTAAAAATTGTTATCAGATAATGTAACACTTATTTTAAATAATTACTTTAATCCGGACTAAAAATCTAATGAGAAATTCCTTTTATTCGAATTTATCAAATATTCGATCGCATGTTATCCTAATTTAAGGCAATTGGTAAATACTATTATACAGATCTAATATCACTATGATTTCGCCAATGTTTTTGTTTGTTTGTTTGTATAACTTATTGACTAAGTACTCTCGTACAATTATATACAATCCGAGGCACCTTTTTAGCAGCTGCCTTGAAGAGCACGTGAACAAATTTTATCGATGAATTTTAATTCTAAACATAATTGTATCTCAATGGCACTTTAATTCGATTAGGATTCGTAATATAATAATGACGCGTCGTGGTATTTTGGGGAAAATTTCTGTCACAGTCCTGACGATGAAATATAATAATAATAATAATAAAAAATAAAAAAAAGAGAGAAGAAAGATTTAATTTTGAAGGCACGATCAACGAAGCTTTATACAAGCAGGACAATCGAAATATGCGTTTTAGTCGAATTTGTGTTGTTGAAAATAATGAAATACCGAGTACGATAATTCTCCACGAGAGCGGCGCTGGTGTTCATAAGTTCAGATTTAAGTACGTGTGATTTTATAAAGAAACAAATGAAACCAATAGTTCTCTTTGATGTTTTTTGTTTTTTGATCTGATCCATTAATAAAACTGCGATCGTTCTCCTTGTATATAGGCTTCGTGGCACGATTAATCGAATAAAAGAAAAAAAAAGGAAGCACGCCATTTAAATATACGAGTATAATGTCTAGAATGTTATAATATTAGTAACGATTATTCTCTACGTGGTCCCTAATTAGGAAGATACTTTAGACAATACCCGGTATAAATATACACGTAATGCCTTTCGATAATTATTTGAAAAAAAATCAGCACATTCACGTGTCGGAAATCGATATAACGCAAATTTCATTTCAAAAAATTATTTTCAAAAAAGAAATAAATGATGTAACGAAGGATGAAAAAAAAACAGAAAAAAACAGTGTGATCTTATGTTTCAATTTCACGCAATCGCTAAATTTAGTGTCATCGTGGTGGGTCTCGAGAAAGCAGAAGTTCTCGTTGACTCTGTATAATCAAAGGTATTGGAAGATTTTTTCGCGTCATTGAATCTACCCAAGTGTTCTGGATTGGGTGATATAACCGAGGTTCTGATGACCATGCTTGAAACAATCTCAGTTGTTTTGTTATCTTGCGACTTCCCGTGAAGTTGTTCTTTGAAAATACGTTTGGCAGGTGGTGAAGCGTCAGTTTCATTAACACCACTGCCAGTGTGTTTGATGATAGCTGAAAATGCGGACGAAGGAGAGTTTTGATCGCGTTGAATAGCCAAACGTGGAACTATCACGCTAGTTGGTGATGCTGTCACACAGGAAGTAGTCGTCGTAGTTGTTGTTGTTGTTATTGTTGTATTCGTCGTGGCCATTGCCGTCGTTGTCGAATTTTGTGAATCGTTGAAACCATCCAAAACCGTTGATACGGGCTCGTTCGTTTTACCAGACGTTGTCGATGATGAATTAATAGAATTCGTCTTTCGTTCGCTAGATTCGTTCTTCTCGATTGTAGACCGATGATGATGATGATTATGAGCTCGCATGCAAGAAGATTCTTCGTGTTTGTATAAATATGATTTCAAAGCAAACGCTTTACCACATCTACCGCACACATGGGGCTTCGTGTTAGAATGGGTTTGTATGTGTGCACGTAGATTCGATTTGTCGGCGAACGCTTTGTTACATATCGTGCATTTGAACGGTTTCTCACCTATCGTCGATAAGATAAAATAAAGAGAACAAAAAGAATAAATAGTTAGAGGATGATGATTTTGTTTGATTTTTTGAGGTTAGGTTTAGATTTAAATATCGATCGAATTACCTGTGTGCGTGCGTATGTGTCCTTGAAGCAACCATGGCCTGGAAAAGCACTTGCCACAATAGTGACACTTGCAACCCTGATTATGTGTCCTAACGTGCATACTGAAGGCAGGCATGCTGACATAAACCTTGTCGCAATGGGGACACCTCCTTGCCTTCTTGTCACCCAGTGATCTGTGAGTTTGCCTGTGTCTGGCAAGATTTGACGATGTAGAATACTTTTTACCACAATCAGGACACTCGTGATCCTCGCTATCCTCGTTTTTTGTCGTTTCCACGTTACCCTGAATAGTTGTTCGACGTGATTGTTGATTAACGGGATTCGATTCACTGACATTATTATTTGATTTTGGTGGTGAATCAATTTTCTTTTCCGTAGGGAAAGTAATTTCTTCCCGTGTATGATGTGTTTGATTATTATTATTATTATTATGATTTCTATGATGAAGACGTTGATGATGTGGCGACAGTCTTTTAATTCCAAGTACCTCTTGTTCATTTTCTATACTCTCCAAGAATAATCTAGTTTTTTCCAAGCTTTGTTTTTCCTCGTAAGTAGTTGTTCGCCGTTCCTGAATTCGTTGGGGCTGATGATGAAGATTATTATTATTATTATTGTTATTATTATGATGATGATGATGGTGGTGGTGATAATGATGATCCTTAATTCTGGGTACAATCGTTCTAGCACATTTTTCAACGGGTTCATTAAATCTCGGTGAACTTGATCGTTGATAGATCACATTGTTTGGGTGAATTAGGGTACCAGCTGCTGCAGCAAGGCTGACTTCCGCAAGTTTCGTAAGGTTGTACAATTCTTCAGGACATTCCGAGGAGGTCTCGCTACCGCATTCGCTAGCACCATCAGAAGTAGGCTGGGCACTGCCATATTCGGCTAACCTAACCCCTCGTTCAGGACTTTGACCTGTGTAGAAAAAAAGAATAATATATATATATATTTTTTGGAATAATATACTTCTTTTACCACGTTAAGGAAACAAATGATGGGAGTGAATATTTTTACGATTCTCGTACACCACAGCGACACGAAATTTAACGGGATGAAGTTAGCCGATATTTAGGATGCGCGCGCATAGAAACATGAAATTAACAGCATGAAGTTAGTCGCTAAATCTCCCTTAAATTTAGTATAGATTGATATCTATATTCACACACGTGTTTTATTATCTCGATACAAATAAAAATTATTTAATGATTATATAAGGTTTTAATTGATATTAAATAACTATGAATATCTTGATATTTTGTTATATTCTTGTTGTTGTCTTTCATCATCTTCTTCAAATATTAGTAACACATTATCTTTGAGGTTCCTTGTATCATGCGTTCAACGTACTCTAACATATTATAGTATCGATGGTTTAGCATCGAAACGTTGAAAGCTCGAGTGTTAACAATACTCGAGTTGGTTTGGCAAACTTCCAATAAGAGTCTCGAACTCGTATAAATTCCTATCGGCATCACAAACTTTTCCTGTCTATACTTTTATTTCTATCTCTCGCGTTAAAGTAAGAAACGGAAGCAACGTAAACGTGAGGTACACATAAAAAAGAATCCTGATAACGATAGATTACTTACAGTTTCCTTTTCACTCTTTTATTCTACAAATAAAAATCCTTGACTCCTGTGTGATTTATCGATCATTTCAAAACTCTACAGGTGGTTTTTGTTTTTCCTCGTCATTGAATTAACGTCGAATTAAATTACTCGAAGTAAATACTTTCCAATGAATTTACTTTAGACTTATAAAAAAAAGGGGAAATGAAGAATGTGAAATAAAATAATGTTGCATTAATTGTTTAATTATTTTTTAATTCGAATATTCGATTTTCTTATTGCCATTGGAAAGTTTCTAACGTTAGTTTTCGATGAGTTTTATCGTTTCCGGAGCGGTACACGGGCTTTTTCCACGGATTTATATCAACCAAATGGATTTTGGTTATGAGCAGTAAATCCGAGCAGTAAATTCATGATGGTTCGTGAAACACGCAGGCAAAGCAAAGCAAAGCAAAGCAAGCAAGCAAGCACTTTCGAGAGTTTGCTCGCAGCTCCGTTTTTGGGGAGAACGGAAATAGCGTGCTTCATTTTCTCTCTCTCTCTTCTTTCTCGCTCATTCCGCGTATTTTCGAACGCGTGTGCGTGTTGCTTGTGCTTGTAAAGAGCTTTGGAGGGGTTGACGGCATCGCGACGGTATGCGTCGTAAGAACTTTGTGACGCATCTAGTATCTACTATTCTTAAATCTTCAAAAGATTTAAACCACTTTACTCATAGCAAACTTAAGCCTATTATTCTTTTGTCTTATAGTTATCAAAGTTGAACGAAAGCTTCAATTTGTTCAATTTATTCAAAATATCTCTTGAAAATCTTCAAAATATTAAACATAAGCACGAAAGTTTTAATTTGTTTAACTTATTTTTCAATCATTAAAAGATTTAAACTACTTTACTCATAGTTAACTAAGATTATATTCTTTTGTTTTATACTTATCAAGTAGAACGAAAGCTTCAATTTGTGAATTTTATTCTTAAATCTTTAAAATATTAAACACAAGCACGTTATTTTTCTGTCCACTATTAAGATGAATCAAAAGACCGTTTTTATATATTAATTTTTCCAAAATAAATTTTACAAAAAGAAAACAAAAAGAAAACAATCCATTATATACAATTTCGAAGTAAAATGTCGAAACAATAAGCACACTAACTTTTCATTCACGTTAATAATTATCGAATTGTACGAATACTTTAATTTGTCTTAATTTAAATGATATAATAATTGATCTTGAGAGACAAATGACTATTTATTTTCAATTATTATTTCCAATTGAACAATATAGAAGAATTTCACGAAGCAAACATTCACATACGTCAAAACGTCAAACAACCCTTTTGAAATTAAACAAAATGAATGAAAATTATGCACGAAAGTATTAACACTATTCGAAAATATTGATCCCAAGTTATGTTCACCGTGTGCAAAGATTTTTTTTCTCGATATATACAAAAAGTGTCTCCCTCTTTCACCCCTTACCTGGACGTGTTATTAAACTATAAAAAAAAATAAAAAACATTCGCACCTCCAGCAGAAGTATCGAACTCCTCCTCGACGCCGTTGTATCGGCGATGAGTGATCAGGAAAGCCCTCGGCATCTTCTTTTTTTCCTCCCCTTCTTCTTATCTTCTTCTACCTCTTCTTCTTCTTCTTCTTCTTCTTCTTATTCTTCTTATTCACCACTTGATATTTTTCTCAAAGTATCACACAAAACATGATTGATTGGCCTTTCTCTCAACTTTGAACAATCAAAATCTTGTCCACACATTGAACGCAACACACGCGAATTTTTAAGTTTCTTTTCCAATAAAAATGATCCCGAATCAAAAAAAAAAAAGAAATAGAAACGTAATCAAAGTATATAATCAAAGTAAAAGATATAATTATTAAAAAAAAGGGGGAGAAACAAAAATAAAGGATTAAATCCTTCGGAAATAAAAAAGGGGGCGTTGGATGACGACGCGTAAACCGAAAAAAAAAAGAAAGAACAGAATTTTCGCGTTACGACGGGAAAAACAAAAAACCAAAAAAAAAAAAAAAAGAGAAAAGAATTGAAAGGAAAATCTTCTTCTTCACGCGCGTTGTTTTTTACGGCGACGGGGCGGGGGTGGGGTGAGGGGGGCCCCAGGGGTGCGTACGCCTCGGCAATTTCGGGCGCAATAGTTCCTCTGGCTAAGTTTCGGGGCTACATATAGGAGCGTAACACCTCCCTTACTCCACTCTTCCCCTTTTCCACAACCTCTTTACCTTCTTCTTCTTCTTCTTCTTCTTCTTCTAGTACCAGCAGCAGCAGCAGCACCACCACCATCACCACCACCACTTCTTCTTCATCATCTTCTTCTTATTCTTCTTCTTCTTCTTCTTCTTCTGGTTCAGCTGGCGAGTAGTTGCAAGCGTTCTGTTCCCTCATACGATCACACATCTGTGCATATACGTGTACCCCCTGCCCCCTGGGCCCCTTCCGTTCAGTGTATGTATAGATATATGTAGATTTAAATAGTGTGTAGTACGTTTTCTTCACTATAATACGCGAATCCTCCACATTTATAGCGTTTCAAATGTATAATAAATTCTTCGAGTTGTGCACATAACTATACGAGATGCTAAGGGAAATATATAATGGACCAATGATGATGATCAGCTAGGATAAGCTGCTTCTTTCTCTACTAACATTATTATTCTTCTACGAAGTACCTAACCCCTTGTTGTTATATTAATTTTAATATTGTTAATCAGTTTTATATCGCGTAGGCGATCACTTTTTTTCTTCTTCTTCTTTTTTTCTCTCCTACATTTTCTCTATTATTATTATTTTTTATTTTTTTTTTAATTTTTATCTCGTTGTTGTTATTATTATTGATGGAATGATCGAAGGGATTATTTATACGAGACTTGTCCGACCTCGAATAAAATTGTCCACACGTTTTTTTCACTCACTCACACTCTGTCTTTCTTTTTCTTTTTTATTTACTTTTTTCTTGTTTCTTTTTTCGTTCCTTTTTGTATCTTTGTTCCGGTGTTGGAAGTTCGTGTCATTAAATAGAAGCGAGAGATAATTAATAGCACGCTTGGGATAGATAAAAATATCGAGGATCGAAGAAGGGTGGTGTACGTACCCCACGTTAATGTGGAAATATGTATTTTTAAAAGAAGAAAAAAGTACGATCGTAGATTTTTTTTCTTTTTCTTTGAATTATTGAAGATTCATATATATATATTTTGCTGAAATAATTAGGTTGTAAACGTTTCGCCGAATCAAATTGGTTTTCTTTTCCTATAGATTTCGCTGTAATTCGTTTTTTGTATTTATTTTTTTCTAATAATCTAGATGAGTACTATCAAATTATATTTTGTTCTACTTCGGAATCATAATTACATAGTAAATTATACATAAATTAAAGTACACTCTTCTGTCTACTTGTAGAATACTTTTTCGAGTTCTAAATCGATCTGCAAATGTTCTTAAAATGTCAGAGAATGGAATGCTGTAAATTGTGCATCTTTGCCATTTTTTTGAAAAGTTTAAGTAAATATTTTTTATGCTAAAAGTGAATAGATTTTAATGAAACTTATATTAAATTAAAGTACACTCTTTTGTCTACGCGTAGAATACTATATCGAATTATAAATTTAGCATGTAAACTTCATAAAATGTCAGAGAATGCATTGCTGTAAATTGTTCATAAAGGTCACAATGCTATCCCCCATAATCGATCGATGTTTCTATTATGAAATTATTGTTCTCGGTCATTGCGATAATGACGTTATTTAAAAAAAGATAATTATTATAAAAATAAAACGCGACACTAATAATGAATTTTATTTATTCTTAAACCTCGAAAAACATCATCGTAATAATTTAAAATCAATGTAGAAAAAAAAGAACAGAAAAAAAGAACCAATAAAATAGAAAGAAAATTTTTCAAATGGATTTTAGAGATCACCCGGAAAAGGGTCGGAAAGAAAAAGATAAAAAGGGCCGTCCCTTCTAAGTTGAATCGATGGCACGCGCTCAAGCTCATTAACTTTTACGGGGGTCCAATGTATGAATAGAAAAACAAGATAGATTTTTTCTTCTCTCTCTCTCTTCCCATACAGCTTAACTTTAACTTTCGAAAATGAAGAAAAGTAGTGATACTATAACTTGAAAAAAACAGAAAAAACAAAGTCAAAAGTAATGCAGCAAAGCTAGTGGGATGTATGATTCATCGAGACACGCACACACACGTACACAAGTATACACAGATGAGCTTTTTGCCGTAGAGAAGAGACGAGTGATACTTCCAGGAGAGGTACGGTCATCGGTAGTTGCAAATGTCTCCTCAAATTCCAAGAAACATGTAAGTTCGTACAAGAATACAGGAATTGAAATTTGATCCTATTCTGTTCTAGATTTTCATCTCAATTCAAATTGAAATGAATAACACAATTTAATAATAATCACACACGATGTGATCGTGTTTATTTATTATAAGTATAAACCTAATTTGATTTATTCTTTAATAAGAGATTTGTGCAAAAGGAAACTGATTTGGAAAAGAATAACCGAAAAAACAAACGACAGTATTACAGTTAACCAATTGTAAGAGATAAAATAATTATTTGTATACTTATATCAAGAAAATGTAACAACGTGTTGCTCTTGTGTTAGGTTCGTGATCGAAAGAACGAGATAAAAAGGTAGATCTCGCGTTTGTCTGGCACACCGATCGTTCTTCCGTTCAAAATAGAACTCTTCTCTCCTTCTTTCTCTCTCTCACACACACTCTAACTCTCATTTTCTTTTTCTTTCTTTTTCAATCCCGTTGTGTGCGTCAAGTGATAGCAAGCAAGTAACCAAGTAACCAAGCAAGCAAGCAAATGCTTTGGCAAAATGTTGTATTTTCAAGCATGCCACCAAACATGCGCCATCCATACTTTAAATCATATTAAATCGAGCAGTTAACATTTTAAAATATACTATCCCTTCAAATTTAAATCCCAAATCTTACGATAAACTCATAGTTATTTTATTTGATAGATAATTATTTATTTCTATTTATTAATTCAAACAAAATATATACATATTAATTAGATATTAGTTCTTGTTTAAGATTGTATCGTAGTAAATTGAAATTGAAGTTGAAATTGAAGTATCCAAATCCCACGATAAATGTACATTTATTTTATCTCATAGATAATTATTTATTTCTATTTAATTATTCATTTAAAATATATACATATTAATTAAATATTAGTTTTAGGTTAAGATTGTATCGTAGTAAATTGAAATTAAAGTTTAACTGTAATAATAAATCTAACTCGTATATAATTGATAAAGAATGCAATTGAGCAGCCATTTTGGATAACAGTCGAATAAGTTAAAAAGAAAAATAATTCGAGTGTAACGTACGGACAATGTAAATGTTTTTGACGAATATAACGTTCCTATCGTAGTTCTCGAAAGAATGGAGTATGCAAGGAAGGCATTAAGGGGCGGGACGAGGGGCTGGCAGGGAGCTTTTTAGTCGACTATTGAATGAATGCCACGCGAGTTAGTCAGCGTCGCGGTGCTAAATTCGGCGGACGCCTGGCGTCATGCCAGAAGAACCACCCAGCGCACCAACCTGCTTCTTCTATCCTCTCCTACAGCCACCAAAGACACGAACGAGGAGAAGAACATACATACATACCCGTTATATCTGTCTCTCTACCACCTTCTTCTTCTTCTTCATCTTCTTTTTCTTCTACGAGATAGAAACCGACGTTCTCCTTGCTTGCTTACGACTTTTCATTTTTTAAAGATCAACGCTACTAACACGTTCCCTGATTATTTTTTTATTAAAATCATTATTTAGTTCGATTGCGAATTATTTCGTTTCTTTTTTTCTAAAACATTATTTCAAGTGTATGGTTTAATATACATATGCGTTTATCTATAGGGATTATAAAAATATATTTGTTATGGGGATCACATTTATTAACAGTTCTATAATATATTATAATAATATTAATAATAATTTATTATTAATAATATTAAATATAGAGTATTGTATAATATTTCAAAGAGACGCGTTTAAATTTAATGTAATAAAGGAAATTACATTACTTTTAGGTCTCCTATAATAATTATAAATCATACATTTAACATTTTATAATGCAGTATGATTTTAGAAGTTATAATTCTTTTGACGCGTTAGGGAAACAAATGACGAGAGTGAATTCCTACGATGCGCGTGCAGTACAGCGACACGAAATTAACAGAATGAAGTTAGTCTCGGTATTAACGATGCGCGCGCACAGCGGTATGAAATTAACAGCATGAAGTTAGTCGCGTTATAACCAGCTTGGTGTATTGTTCACGTGTTTGATTGAATTCCTGAACATTAAATTAAAGTTAAAAGCTCTTTGTATAGTGCTGTTACACCATAAACTATTGGAATTTGTTGCAAATATAATATTTTTATATTATATATATATTTTTATATTTAGTATAAGATGAAGCTGTAACATTAATATAAAACATACATGAAATACATCAAAGAATTGTATATATATATATATTATTATTGTTAAAGATTAATTATTTGCTCTTTTGTTTTGTTATATATACACAAAAGAAGTATAACTTCTTAACCAGTGTTTTTTGTTCCTTTTATGTATAAACATAGGATAATTTTAATTATTTAATTAACTTCTGTTATATAGTTCCTTAATCAATATCAAAAATAATTCTAATAATAATTATATTGAAATTGTATATTTCTCCCGAAAAAATAAGTTGTTTACCTTCTCGTAGATTATTTTAAGAGATTGTATCATTCGTCGAGCTAACTAACAGGTGTCCAAAGTAGAATCGGCATCATGATCGAGCACGCGTATCGACGACGTAGCTTAAACGTATCGAAAATAAAGTCACGAGTATCTTATTCTTTAGTATAGTATATTCTCGTTGACGCAATTCCGAGTCTTTGCCAAAACGGATGTACGAGTGGGTGTGTAGTGTAGTGTATCGTCATCGTTCACGAACAACCATGTTTATTATTCGTGTATCAACGGGCGTGATAAGTTTTTTTCATCGGTGTTTTATAACCACGTTTAGAGAACCTTTTTTTATTTTTACACACCTAACGCTAAACGAATTTTCCTTCTTCTTCTTCTTCTTCTTCTTCTTTCTCTGCTAGTTTTATTTTTTTTTGTTTATTCGTCGATGTTTTTCTTCCGGCAAACGACACGCATCCTACAGGTGCCCGAAGGTATTCTCGCGGTGGGACGCCTAAACGTTCAAAGTATTTTCGTCAAAATCTTGGAAATGCTCCAGGTGTGTAGGATGAAGTTAAGAAGAAAGAAAGAGAGAGATATATAGTAATCAACGCGGATAGATCGACCACGTGCTTGCTTTCAAGAAAAATTCTAATCTATCTGATCATGATTTTTGATCGATTATATTTTAATTTTGATATTTTTCCTTTTCTTCTAACAATTGTCTCGATTAATTATATATATATATATTAATATAATACATAAATAATATAATATATAATATTAATAATAATATATATAATAATATAGATTTGTGTAATTATTACTCGTGTGTTTTTTACTCTTTCGAATATTTTAAAGAATTGGTTGAGATAATATAAATCCTATAAATAAAATTAAGTCAAAACCGGAAGGGGGCACGAGCTAAGGGGCTAAGTACTTTGCCTTTCAAAAGGAAGCCGCAAAAAAAGAAGAAGAAGACAAAAAAAAAAAGAAAAAGGAAAAAGAAAAAAAGAAAAAGAGATTAAGTACGAAGAAATAGATCTCAAAGAAAACATCACAGTCGAGAAGAGGTAGAATTTTTTTTTTAGTCAACCTTACGACGAAAGACGAAGTGTCATTTAGAAATGATACCCCCGTAGAGAAAGATGAACAAAATTAAAAAAAAAAGGGGGTTGGAAAGAAAGAAATGAAGTCTATACTTAAAATATTACACAAAGTACACAGATAAACAATCCGGAAACATATGTTTCCCTCCTATAAATCAACACTCGTCGTATTGAAACTTAAGAATTTAGGCTTAAAGGATTCCCCATTAACCTTCTACCCCTTTTTTTTCAAGGAAAGTGTCAACCACCATCGAACAATTTCTTTTCTTCCTCCCGTGAAGTGGAAGAGTAGCACGCGATTACTGTTTTAAAAGGTTCGTGGGTGGGTGGGTAGGTTTTTTTGGTCAAACCGAATAAAACGAGTAAGAAAGATCGGTGGAAAAAGACGGACAGACGGACAGACAGATAGAGAAGGAAAGAAAGAAAGTGAGTTTGGTGTCTCGGCATGGGGTTGTCGAGCTATTTTCAGGCCGGTGGCTCGATGCAGCTGTCGTATTCTCCGGGTAAATCACCTCTCTCTCTTTCTTTATCCCTCTCTCTCTCTCTTTCTTCTATTCCACGGTCATCCGCGAGTCATGAGATTAGGTACGAGGACACGAAAGATTAGAATAAGTTCTACTCTCTCTCTCTCATATTAAATTTTTGTCTTACTCAGTTATGCGGTGTTAACTTTCCGCGTAGGTGGGCCTTCATTCCTTCCTTCCTTCACTTTCATTCCTTTATTTTATTTTATTTTATTTTATTGTATTTTATTGTATTTTATTGTATTTTATTGTATTTTTTGTTTGCTTCTTTTTCTTCTTCCACTTCATCGTTTTATTCGTAAAGAAATACTATTAGACTTGTCACGGGCGTGTTACTTCGTTAGCAAAATATTTCTGCACGATATCGTTGCCAAAATACTTTAACCCCCAAGGCGACGCGACGACAGTTTCAACAGATTTCTTTTTTTTCTCGACTAAGATACGAAAATATTTTATCAAGTATTTTTCTAAAACTGAAGTTAAGAATTTTTAGTTGATTCTATTTATTTTTTTCTTTTTCCTTGTTTAATCGATAAGATACGACGATTGGAAGAACCGGTTGGAAGATCGAATTGTTTCTCATGAATTTTTGAGGTTATATTTCTTCTCTTTAGAACAAATAAATGTAATGAGAGTGAATTTTTATGATGCACGAGCGTGCAGAGCACACCGCCTGCACGAAATTAACAAAATGAAGTTAGCTGGTATTTATGATGCGCGCGCAACACAGCGTCACGAAATTAATAAGAATGAAGTTAGCCGGTAATTACGATGCGCGCGCAGCATAGCGACACGAAATTAAAAATGTGAGGTTAGTTGATAAATTTTTCTTAAATTAAGCGTGGACTGATATCTATATTTTTTTTTATCTGTTGTATATCGTAGAAAATAATTAAAATAATTGAAAAAGACTACGAGAAGACGAGTTTGATTCCATCCAGCCGTAGTAGTCTCCGGACTCCAAGGTTCTTCTCTCTCTCGTTCTTTGGAAGATGAAAGACGAAGAAAAAGGGAGAAATTTTGGTCGCGTGCCAGCACAAATTTTCAGCCGTTTACGTGTACTTTCGCGGCTAGGGCTTAGTAGAGAGTGCAATGACACTAGCCAGCTAGATAAAACCGATTCCTACTATTCCCATTTTACATTTACCAACACGAATGAATCATTTAGAAACATAGACAATTTCCTGTTTAAAACGTTCAAACAAACGCACATCGATTGTGTTACGATTTATTAGCAAACATTTTTATTTAACCAATTAATCATTTTCTTTTATTATGCGAAATTAAATGTTGATTAATTTTAGATGCAAAATATGTATTTGAAAAAAAGAAATAAGGGAGAAAAATGATGAACGAAACGATTCTTAATTTAGGTTTAGGTGAAAAAGGTTAACGGGGAGAAACGGGGGAGTAACATATAAGTACATATGTATGTATGTATGAATACATGTGGTTCATAAAAGTGGGAGAACACCGTCTTAGGGTACGTTGGCTCGTGTTGGAAGGAATGTCTTTAGGGATAAAGGGAGACAGTTCCTTCCGGAGAGACAACGAGCAGCAGCCTGTTTCGGACCCTTGAATCTACTCCCACCACTATGGCACACCACCCTTTACATTACTTTTTTTATGTCTCGTCGTACAGCCACTTGCCCTTTCCCCCTTTTTCTAACAATCATATGCAATACAAAGGGACATATGATTTCGATCGTGAATTGATAATATTGATTAATTTAAACCAATAATAATTATATTATCGAATAAATTGATATATCCTTGACATTAGTCTAAAAAAGTATAAAAATAATACAATAATTAAAATTAGAACAAAACAATACATTTTAAAAATATTATAATACAATTGGAAGAGTGATAACATAAAATTCATCCGAAAAAAATTTATAAAAAGTAGTAGAATCGGGAATGACGGATTTTGATAAAAGAATCGGAATAAGAAACGATCCGGCTTCGCAGGTGGCAACTAACCATGCAAACCTAAAAGGGAGGCTTACGCACACGAGCACGTGCTCGCATTTTGCGAAACCTTTTCAAAGGCAGAAGCGATCAGCTGGCGATCTTCTATCTCTCTTTTTCTTTCATTCACCACCACCATCACCAGAGAAACGATTTAAAAAAAAAGAACCACAAAAAAAAACAAATACGATAAAAGTAAAGGGATCTCCCCGTTTCTTTCTTTCTCTCTCTCTATCTCTCATTCTATCTCAATCTATCTGTCCTTCTCTTTCTCATTCTATCTTCCTTTCTGTTTCTCTGTCCGCACCCGCATCCTGTGGCAATGGTGTTTTCGTAAAAACTGGCCCGTCGGTTTCCATTCAAAAGCGCGAGTCACGAGGGTTCATTCACTAAAATTTCACGACGAAATTCTACACTCGACCGGACCGGACCGGACCCGATCCGACCCCGTCTGCGGATCTCGATCGAGACGACGAACGAAAAGATAGAGAACGGGGCCCTTCCCCTATCCCTACCCCTTCAACGTTTCTCCCTTTTCCTTTACCCGAGTAATTCCTACGTTTTTTTCCCCCTCTAACTCCACCTCACCACTTCTTCAATCTTTTATTTCCTTTTTTTTCTTCTTTTTATACATTTGTCAAGAACAAACGAGCGCTGCCATTTTAATTGTTTCGATCGTTAAACTAATTCGGTAGATAAGTTTTATTTTATTCTTGTTTTTCTTTTTTAAATTAAGAATATATTGATTAATCTTGCAGTTTTTTTATGATAAAATTAAAATGTTAAATATAAATGTATATGTTAATCGATGATATTTTTTGATTCTTTTTAAAGTACGATCCATTTTTTCGAGGTTATGTTCGATTTTATATGCAATCCTGTTCAAAGAAAATAATTGCAATACTTATCCAAACGATCTTATTACTTTGATGATATTTTAAAAAAATATATCATTGGGAAGAAAAAAATATAGAATAGAAAAAACGATGGAAATTTATGGAACGTTAAGAATAATAAGAATAATAATAATAATAATAATAATAATAATAATAATAGGAAGGAAACATGTAGGTTCACATTTTGAATAGATCATCTCGAATCAGATAATCTAAGCGATTGTTGTTAGATAGAAAAAAAAGAAAAGGGATTAAATCTGACATATCTATCTCTTTTTCTCTCGTTGATCTTATTGTCTCCTTTTTAAAAATCCTCGCACACAGTTTAAAGACGAACCACTCTCATTGCCACCCTGCATATACTCACTCAGGGTGGTTTTCTTTCTTCCATTGCCATAGTCCAGACGGCTTCAAGGAGAAGATGAAAAAATGAGAGGGCGGAGGAAGGAAGAGGAAGTAGACGAGACGATGAGGGGGCTTTAAGGTCGTGGTCCTGAAGGGTACAGTGATGGATTCAAGAGGTACTTCGCCCTACGGTGAATGACACATGTCCTTTACAAAATTTATATGATATTACTTTACATTTAACATTGATATATAAATCTTTGATTTATAATTTAATTCATTTTAATCATAATCAACTTCTGTATAAATAAAATTTTATATAATATAATATATAATAATCAAATTATCTTATTTATTTATCGATAAATATAATATGTAAAATATTATTCCTATATAAAATTTATATTTATAATAATAATTTCATATAATGTATAATATAAGTTTAATCAAATTTATTAAATTTATTCATTAACTTTCATATATAACATAAAATAATTTTAATCAAAGTTATATACTCGAATCAAATTTATTTTAAGATCAAATATATATATTAACGAGTAAAATAAATATTTGCTTTATATTTTTAAATTAAAAATAAATTGATTATTATTCTCAATTATTTCAATCTAATTATTATCTCAGTGTACGGTTAAATAATAATATTATTTCTTTTTTTTTTTCTACAAAACGTTCAGATGAGATCAAGTGAACGAGATAAAACATTTAATCTCAGGTAAAAGGAAAAAGCCCTTTCTCTGCCTCCCCTGCCCCCTGCCAAAAAAAAGCAGAAGGGAACTGTGTCAGATGATTAGAACGGAAGCGTGAAATCCGCTACTGTAGTTTGGGAGGGGTTAAAGGACGAGAAGAGGGTCGCAGACACCGAGTCACATCTCGTCGAGTGGCACGCGACCGACACGCGCCCTTCTTTCCTCTTCTTTCCTCTTCTTTCTTCATGAGATTCGGTTCCTACCACTTCGTCTTCATCTTCGTCTTCCACCGGCTGCTTTCGCACACGCACACACACATATATATCTGTGAACCGTTTATTTTGAAAGTTGTGTAAGTCCACTTTTAAATAAAAATGAGATATCAAATAATTTATACTTAATTTAGTGTAAACTTTCTATTTATAATTAATTTGTATTGAATTTCTTCAAAAATGTCAATGCTTTATCCAATTGAAAATTGGCCAGTAAAAGAAATTGCGTAACCATTGATTATGATTATGATATATTTCAATTTGTTCATTGATATTAAATCTAACGATGTCAAACTATCACGAAGATCATATTTAATGTTATATGTTAACAAAGGATAATGGTTCGTGTTACGTTAGGGTAATATGAGTAAGTACGCGTGCACGTTCATTCAGAAGGTTCCCTTCCTAGTGACCCATTGAAGAATCACCAAGTTCACCATGTAAGAGTGTTCATCAGGCACCTTATCGTAATCCTTTAAAATCCTACTTGAATGGAACGTATGTTGGATAAAATGGAAGTTGATTAAAGAAGTTGGTATTAAACTTTCTTCCTAACTTAACCAAATGTTTTTATGCTTCGTGTGTGTTCATTAATATATATATCACTAATTGTTATTATAATTAATTAGTTATAAGGGATAAAATATTGGAAATTATTCTGATAGTTTAAAGTTGTCGCTCAATCAGTCTGCGAAATTAGAGCAAAAGGTGTCCGCCGTTGCTACAACAACATTGTGTAAATTCGTCAGTGCATGAGGATGAATCCACGAGGAATGATTAAGGTCAACAAAGACGAAAACATGATCTCTGTCGTCGACAAGGAGGAAAATCGAACGTCTTCTAAGTTTAGCTCGTATTTGCATGCAGATCAGGGACGAATCGGGTCAGGTTGCCAAGCTGTTTAAACACTTCTCTGTCCCTTCATAATCTCCAATGAATTTTTTTTCTTCGATTATGTTAAAGAAGAAAAATGTTAAATATGTTATTCGACGATCAAATCAATTATTTATATATATCTAATATTTTACAAATATATTTTTTAACAAGATATATTATGTATCTGTACATTATACAAGATATAAATCAATCTTTTTTATATACTTAAATATTTAACAAAACAATTTATTTGCAAATGCATAACATTTAAATAATTGTAATATCAAACCACCACATTTGTTTAAAAAACAAAAAGATAGAAATATTTATATAAAATCGTAAAATAAGGAACAATATTGTATTGGATATCCTTAGCTATAGTTTTTTTTCTTTTGTTTTATTGTTGATCATAAAAGCGTGTGTGTGGTGGTGGTGGGTGGAGGAGGAGTATAATATTATGACCGAAAAGATTTTCTACAACTTAGCTATGATCATAAATTTCCCACTTTAGAGAGTCAGAATATTCTGGCCGATTACCAACGGATTAAATGATATTTATAATTACGAAGATGCCACGATGATACTTTGGCACGACGGGATACATTTATAGATCGGGCCTGCACGATTTAATCGTTGCCATTTGAATTACCTATCTGCCTACCTGTCGTCGACACGAGCACGAATCCATGGATCCGGTCGTTGCCAATGATCAAAAAATAGAACCGAACGCAACCTGTTTGAAATAGCCGAATAGAAACCTGTGACATCCGTGAATGACTCGTTAATGTCACGCTCGAGTGATCGTAGTTTTCCATCAAACGGCAAAACTATAAGTAAAATTAATTTCCTATAAACTTGATTTAATATGATACAAATTATTATGAAGTATCGGTAATTACAACATTGAACAACTAAACTTAACAAATTGTTAACATTTATATTTCACGTTAATAATAAATTATTTATTTATTGTTAATCCTTTACATAATCATTGTTATTTAATTCAAAGTATTGGGTCTAATAATAATTAATATCGTTTCTTAATGTTCGTATAGAATCCTGTTTGCTGCTAACTTTATCAACATAACCTACAAATGCCTGATACATACAAAAAGTATGAAGCATAATTTAACAAGATTTTCAGCAAAAAGTTTCTGTTCGAACTGTTTTACTTTGAGAAACTAGATTAAGATTAGGAACATATTCGGTATTGCATGCTTTACGAATTCCAATTGGGAAGAAAATAAAATGAAGTTGCAAAAAATATCTGTAATGCTTTTGGTCAAGACACTGTTAACGTCAGAAAATGGAAGCGTTGGGGTTACATATCTATCGGAAAATTACATTAATTATTATTAAATCTGATATAATAATATCTTAAGTAAGAAATCTTTAGGAATATAATCATCGAAATCTTTTTTCTTTTTTCTCAACGATCCAACGAGTGACATCTCAAAGGAAGGACGAAGATAAACCCGCTCCTGCCCAGAAAAAAAAAATAAAAAGAAGGGATGTCCGTCAGAGATTCGTAAGATTCGTAACGTAAGGAAAAAGATCGTAGGTTTACGTGGGTCTCGAAGGTGTCTAACGTTGAAGGGAAGAAAAGGAAATCTAATTATAGAAGTCGTTGTGCCGCGTGCTGAAGGTGGTACTCGCAGGGGTGTGAGTGCGGGTGCAGAAACGAGAATCGGTTGCATTGGGCGGCCATAAAATGCAGGCTGCATCCGCTCGGCGCAGATGTACTCAGACGACGTAGGTTTCTCCTCCTGTACCACGAGGAAGATCGAAAGGATTTCTTCTTCTTCTTCTTTCGTGGCCCTCTGGCCCATCAAATATTAAAGAGCAACGAACTTCTAAAGGATACCTAAATTTTTAATCTTTGTAACAACTTTTTCATTGTCAAATACGTTCGAATTTTAACGTGTTAATTAAACAAATTCATTTATGATATATCATTTTAATCTTTTTGTCTTTTAATATTACAATTAATTTTCAATTAATTTATTTTCAATTGAAGATGTGTACACGGATAAACCTTTATGCGAAATAATAAAAACATCCTGTGAAAAAGAAAAGGGACACAGTTAGTTGTTCGTTCATTCTTACTCTGATCATCGACGACGTAATCTTTTTCAATGCTTGTCGCGTTATTTTTCCATTGAGAAGCCATGTGGTTAACTGCGGATGTTTCTTCCCTTTAACTTTTATCGTGTAGCAAAAGAAAAAAAAAAAAAAAAGAAACTTCGTGGGTGAACGTTAAAGTTTCGTTAGAAAACATATTACACATATAATCAATTTCTTTGATATTATTAGAAATTTAATCCAAATTTCTTGCGTTTATTCTGTCGAAATTTTACTTCGTAGCTGTATAAAATAGAATTGTTTTTTTAATATTTCCATACAAATTTACTTTAGAAATAAATATTAAAAAATACTCACAAACATTTATTAGTTCATCCTAATAATAATAAACTAATAATTAATCATTTATTCATATTCCTAATCATTATTTTATTCATTATACCATATATTTATATAATACCCTAATATTATTTGAATTTTTATTACTTCGAACGACCACCATAATATACGTGCAAATTAAATAACTCTTTCTTTCGTTTAACATTTTTCTTTTTTTTTGGTTCGTTCTCGTCATCGTCGTAGATCTTTATCGAAGCAAACACACGAGAAGGGGCAGGGGGACAGGGGAGCAGGGGGAAAGGGCCTCCCTTGAAACAACAGCTGTGGAATAATATCGCACACGATCGACTCGCGTGGCTCGTGCTAAAGCAACGGATTATTATTGTTTCCTTTTTGCCTTCTTCTTTTCTTTTTTTAATACTTTTTGTTGTTGGTTTCTTCTTTGAAAGTAACCGAGAGGAGGTGGAGGAGAAGGAGGAGGAGGAACGTGTGGTGTACGACGCGACGTGGCCATGTAAGGGCTAGGCGGGGGTGCTTTGCTTTCGCTAATTTTAGATCGAGACTCCAGGGCTCCAGGAGTCAGCACCGATGGATCGGCAGCTGGTGATTCGAGTTGGTTCATAGTCTTGCACGTGGGTCTGTCTCCAAGTAGTTGAAAACGTGTCGCACCGTGTTCACGGACGACGGACATCATCTTCTTTTCCTTTTCCCTTTTATTTTCTTCACCACCTCTCCACTCCACCCCAATTTGTTCTTAATGTTATTTCTTTTATAGGGAAACTCATTGTTTCCATCAGTTAGGGGTTTGATTCAAATGTGTTTTTCATTTTCATTCATTCAATTTCATTTTCATTAACTAGAACTAGAACTAGAATAACTATAACTAGACTAAGAAGAAATAGGTAGATATAGGTAGGAGGTAAAATAAAAGGATTGAAGATGATAAAATAATGAAGAGAGTAAGAAAATCTGACGACGGCTGGTGCAACGGATGTTTGAAGCTGCTGGAATTGAGGAGGAGAAGAAGGAGAATGAGAATGAGGAGTTTGGTGGTGGTTCTTTTACCGGTATTTACTTTCTCTTTCTTTTCTTTTAAACTTTTCTTCGTTCGAACCAAGCACACACAGAACCGCGATGAAGAATTACAGAGAAGAAGAAAAAGAAGAAGAAGAAGGAAGCACCTCAGCGGATGTGATGTTTAGGACATGGCAGTAGAAAAAAAAAATCCCTCCCGTTTAAATATAGACAAACGATGGTGGTTGTTATCGTAATGGTTGTGTGGTTATGATATGGTTGTTGGTAGTTGTGATGGTGGTTGCTGCTCTTACCGATTGAAATTCTTCTTTGACCCACATTCCGTGATTGATTATTTACAAAAGGGACACAGGGTGTTCCTGTTTTCCTTTCATTTCCTTCTCATTTCTCCCATCTTTATTTGCATGAGATTTATGTGAAATATGGAATACCAAAATAAAAAAAAAAGGAAATAAAAAGAAAGAGAATGAATTGTGTAAAACATTAAATAGGATTTTTTCAATGAAACCAACAAAACAGGCGTGTTTTATTTGAATGAATTCAATTTCACACCGGTTAAAAGAAAAATAAAAAGGCATGTCGACCGACCGACCTCTTCTTCTTCTTCTTCTTCTTGTTCTTCTTCTTCTTCTTCTCAGATTACACATCAAACGGATCTTCTTTTCTTTGACCTGAAAGTGCAACCTGCTGGCTACCTAAACCCTTGTGAGAAAAGCGTAGAAAATACGGAATTTCTTGTCAAAACTTTGAAAAGATACGATTTAACAGAATGTAAGGTGAAAGATGATAGTTCCTAAAAAGAAAAAATACATATAGGCGTGTAGTATACGTGTGTAATCAACACGTGCTACCTTTTAACTTTTTTTGGAGATACAATAAATATATATTTGATCTATTCAAAAATAACCTTTTGATTCAAATGGTCAACAAGTAAAGAACAAAATGTTTATATAGGTAAAAACAAATATAACCACGAAAAGATAATAGAATCATATTCTTTCAGTTCATTTGAATGTACTTGACACGTGGTTAGCGATTCTGGGGCTCCTGCTGAGATAGAAAGACCTCCCCAATTGCTTTCGACCACCATGTGTATTTGAAAGTCAGTTAAAATCCCTTGAAGATTTTCGAATTGTCATCCTTGGGTTCTTCATCGTTGTCTCACTATTACCAAAACCGAAGTTAGAAGAATTGAACACAAAAAAAAGAAAATAGAAAGAGACCAACGCACGGATTGCACCTCCCCTTGATGTATACATCATGGTAAAGTGTACACATACACGTAAAAATACATACGTAATCGCTGAATTTCTACATAGATATATTCTTTCTAGTCCACGAATGCCTATCTTCTTCGTGGGAGACTTAGAAAGAATATCTTTTTTTAACTATTCGTTCGAAGATAACATCGTACACAAGAAAATAAGAAGAAGAAAACAAAATCCAATTAGGCTACTGCTGTTAGGGTGAACCAAAAAGTTCGCAACGTTCATTGTATTTAAACTGCATAACCGTGAATTGTTTTTTTGTAAGATTTACTTTGGAAATAAATACCAAAAAAAAACATGCACGAATTTTCGGTTCACCCTAACAAAATGAGAAAGAAAATGTTGAAAAAATTAAAAACAATTCGATGGGTATTATAAAATATATATATATATATATATATGTTTTGAAGTTGAGTTCGCGTAAATGAATCGTGGAAACGACTCGGCACTAATGGGTTAATACGAGAGAGCGTGGTAAACGTAATTGAAAGAGAGCAAAGTAGTAGTAGTAGTAGTAGTAGGAGAAGGTATACTACCCTTTCTCTCTCTTCTTGGGGTATCACCTGCTCCTATTGTTTGACCGACCAAAGTGAACCGGCGTCCGGTGTGCTTGCAACCGAGTTTAGCCGGGCGCGTGCTCTCGTCGCGCCGGCTCGTAGAGAAATCTGACACTCTTACTTTTACGACACTTTGCACGCTACGTAATATACTTTCAAAATGCAAATGTAAAAATGTTGAGCCTTGTTTGATGCACATGTCCAAAGTTTTAACCATCTCTCTCTTTCTATAAATATATATATATATATATATATAATTATAATTAGATTCGATAAGGAATAAGAAACATCTTTGTTGTTTAAGATTCAAATGACTTGAACATCATAGTTTTCATATCTAATATATCGTAAAGCCATTTAGGTTGAAACATTGTATCCAATCGATTAATCAAATTACGAGCTTCGATAATATACGTGACCTGAGTTGAAAAAGTATGTGTTTAATTATACGCGCGTTTATCCTTATTCCTAACTGTGTGTAATTATTTGAACACGAGGATATTATTAACTTACATTTACAGGATAATGTGCTGGGTAATCAAGATTTACAGCTATACGGAATCTTAGGTAAACCGTAACTTGTGGTTCGGGATACGATTTCGTAGGTACGCTCCAAAATATTTTATATCTGTAATAATCTGTATTATTCAAGGCAGAAAGACTAACAAATTCTATACTGAACATCCAATCCTTTAATTCCTAAAAACGCGTAATTCGCATATGTCAGATATGTTTTTTCTCTTGAAAAATTTTTCTTTCATTTAATTATTTTCTTCAAATTTACCGGCAAATTATTCCACGCTTTCATTTCATTTTGGAGACTGATTGAAATATTTTGTTTATCAATATTACCACAAGTGGGCCACTCGACGCCAAAATAACTCAATGATCTGGTAACAGTAGAATTTCTTCGCACCGTTAGATCAGAAATATCGTCCTATAAAGTATCGAATTTTTAAATAATCAGTTTAATAAAATGATAAAGAAATTTTTGTTAACAAACCATGTCACTTATTATTCTCGTAGCTTTTTTAATAGCTTTCTTGATAAATCGGCAAGCAAAATTCTTTACGTTGAAGCATGATTCAAGATCGTATTCGCTAATCAATAACCGAAAATTATACGTCGGAGTGTCCGCCGCCATTTTTTCTTTACAAAACATAGATCGATATTATTTTTGTCGAGCATCAGTACGTTTATTTTTGGTTCTTCTTTTTCATAAATAATCTTTTAACGTTACTTATATGATATTAAAAGCAAGACGTAATGTAAAAAAAGGAGAAAAAAATATACACGAAATAAGATTAAAAAAAAATAAGACAACGATTTCGTACTTTTGCTCTCGTTAATCTTTTTTTTTTTTTCTTTCTTTCTTTCTTCTGTTTCTTCTCGATATATTCTCTCTCTCTCTCTCACCCCTTTTTTCTTTTTTCTACGAATTTTATGCTACGCGATACATTCATAAAGATTATTAAAATTTGTAAGAGCTCTTATATACGTTTAGGCAAGTTGTCAATAATACTAAAATGCTTATAAATTAACAGTCGTTTTTCGAATGATTAGAATGATCCTGTTGTGCACGCGCTGATTTCGCGGATCCCTCGAGACCTGTCACAGATGTAAGAACTTGAAATAAACTGCTCATGAGTTTATTAAAGATTTCAACCATTTCATCGTCAGTTCGGGTGACCACGAAAATATCTGAAGAGATAAAAAAAAAAAGAAAATAGCAAAAAAAAAGAAGCAAAAAATATAAGAGACAGTTAGATTTTGGCGCGAAAGATGGAAAGATTATTTTTTTTAAAAATGTCAAAACATACCAGATCTATCTTGTCCCAAGTGTTTACAATACATGTTAACGGCTGTTGTTACATCATCGTCATCGTGGAAAGGATCACCAGGCCATTGAGCTCTGTGTAATCTAACAGCTTCCAAAGCTGGACACCATCTTGCATTTCTAAGAAGTTCGGCAACCCTTGCGATATCTTCAACGGCTCCAACAGCTGGCAAAGGACTAGGACTGGGCGTTGGAGTCGGTGTACCTCGTTCACTTTCGGTACTTTCTTCCAAAGCTCTACTCAATGCTGTCTTCATATTAGATATTTCAGTTGATATATCTTGTAAGGGTATCTGTACGTTTCTCGCGGCACTTATTAATATTCCTAACATTTTGTTCGATGCCTTTATCAATAACAATAATTGAAGATGCAATTTGTAAAATGACCGGCCCAGATCTAAAAACATTTCCTCAAAACCAAGTTCCATCGTAGTGGTACCACCTAATGCTTGAAGTTTCGTCGTTGCTTTTACCGTTTCCAAACACTATAATTAACATTTTTGAATGTAGTATCGATAAATCTAATCGATATATTAGAAATAAATGAATTATTTACCTCCGTGGCGTGATATTTTCTGTCAGGAAACGTTTCGAGATGTTGCTGTATTTCCAACATTTCGAAACGCAAAGATTCGTGCAATCTTTGATGCGAAAAAATGGAAACGGAAAACCAAACTAACGGTGGTTCGGCTTTCGCGCTAAGTAATTCTGCGTGACTAGATAAATGATATCCTAATTGTTTAGAAGCAGGACTGCCGTTTGATAATAAAGCGCATGCTTCCCGAGTCAGGCCCACTGATTTACTGCTCACATCCTAGTAATACGAAAACAAAATATTGCCTATACGATTTTACGTTTGTTTAAACAACAATCAAGTTTAACAATAAGTTATATAATTACCCTTATAATTCTACTTAATAATTGAAAGAAATCTAATGTGGTATAAGGTGCCTGAGTGACGAGAGCTTGAATTTGTTGGCGCCAAATTTCTTCGGCGTCGTCCCTGACAACCTGTCTGAACGGCATTAATGCGGATAAATTTGGTGACGCGTTGCAAGGTGTCACATCTCCGAGATCTCCTGCGCTAGAACCGCTGTAGAAAAATGGACAAATTCGAAAATACAATTCGTCAGGATTCTTATTTAGAAACTTACGACGTGTCAGACCTTGTGGATGAGTCGTGACGTGTTCGGCTCGGTATCGAAAGAGAAGAAGGTGGAAACATTCCTGGAATACTGTTAGCTTCTTGTCCAGCTCCTGATCCACTTGGTACTTCATCCAATGGTGATTCTGAACCGGCTTCATCGTCAGACGATTCTTCCGTGACTCCCCGCTATAATTGTAATATTATTCTTACGTCTTTCTGTGTGTGGGTGTGTGTTATTTTTGTGTTATAACACAAAAATAAAATAAATAAATTGTAGAAATATTTACTCTGGTAGTATGTTTGCTCGACGTTTGGGTTTTTTCGCTCAAACTTTCCTCAAACTGTCGTAGACTAGGTTCCCTTTCCTCTCCTTCACTGAGAGGACGTCGTCTAACACCCCAGTTAAAGTTATCCGTACTTTCACCCTATATAGATATGAAAATGCTTATAATTCGAATAATAATACCTATTCATCACGAGTAGTATGGTTTATTTGTAAACCCATCTACTTGGTGGAGGAAAAAAATAACGCGCTATGTTTTTAATGGCAAACGATTATTTTTAAMAAAAAAAAAAAACACTTTTTATGACATTTGAAAAATATCGAATTGCAGAAAAACAAATAAAATGTGTATACCATTGATACGAGATATGTATACAGTGCACAACAAATGAATTAAACAAATATCAGTTGTTACCTCGACACTTTCGCTCTCATATTCAAGGAAGTCAAAATCTTTGAACACCCCAAATTGTTCATCGTCTCGTCGAGAACCACCACTTAAATCATTGTTCGCACCAGAAACTTCCTCTGTAGATGACGCCATCGATGATTGCCTCTCCATTAAGTCAGAACTTTGACTGAATATCACCTACGTTCAAATATTATATTTCATTTTCGATTAGTGTATAACGAATAATCTAATTTTTTATTTTCTTATTTTACTTTGATATATTCTATATTTTATATCGCAAAACACTATTCCGTTTAAAGTGCACTTTTCCGTGTGTTCAAATGATTCAATCGATGTTTGCGTCCTATGCATCGATTTCCAATTTAGCTGTATGCAAGTGTGTCTACTACATTTACATTAAAGCGTGTAACGTTTCACTCACTTATTGTAATCTTTTTGATTTTTGTTTGTTTTGTTTTCTATTGTTCGTGACGTCTGAACAATATTTATCGCTGTTAAGGTGCAAATCGTATTTATATAAAAAAACCTTTTTTACCTTGCTATACAATGTCATTGAACTAATGTGTTCATCCTAAAAAAGGATATATAATGGAAATAAATTTTGACGAGAGGAATGGGGGGCTATTTATTAACTATCGAGCTGGTAGGAATGGAGAAAATCTAATTTGAAATGCTAAATAATATATATGTTTAATACTAACCGATGGACTCTTAGGTAATCCAACTCTTTGTCCACACGTTGTTAACAAGTTCACTAAACATTCTCTAACACGACCCTGTAGGAAATATCAAATTTTATTTTATACGTGTATCAAGATAATTATAAGAAAATATATATTAAAAACACAAACCTGTGACATCCAAGGCCTTTTCCATCCAGAAACTGCGGTACTTTCTGCTGGTGAAAGAGACATAGAACATTGTGGTGAACTCGAAGATTTTTCTTCGTTACCTTGTCTGATTAACCACCTTCTTCCAATCACAGGTGTTTGGGAAAGATCGAAAGTGAAATCCATTGTCCTGCCTATATAATAAAATTGTACTTGTATTATAAATCTTGATATATAAAAATATAAATAAAACTGTAAATTGTTCGACGGTTATACATTACTGTAAAATATGTTAATATACAGTTTTTAAATAAAAATGAGATGAAAAAAAGAAAACAGCGGTACAGATTAGAAATTAAAAAGAGAAAGAGAGAAAAAAAGAATTGTATAAAAGACAATGAAGTATAGAAAAATGATGTTAAGTTTATTTGATTGCAAGCTACACGTTATGATTATTATTTTTATCGCAACCTGAATGTTGACAAATAAGTAATCCGATCAGTGATAGCAAATGCCGCGTTGCAAAAGAAAAAAATAATCAAATTTATATTTATTATATATTTACTGCATGCAAAAATGTAATAATATATATATTAATTGAATAAGTGACATACCAGGTAATTCTTTTTTAGTAAATATCTCCGTATCCGTGAAACTTGGATGCGGAGATGCCAAAGATGATTCCCACGATGGTACATGCATTGATGTTGGTGGGGCAACTAAAGTTGAGGATCTTGTTACTACAAGTTTTAAAATTTTTAATGCTTCCTTCCAATGAGGTCCCTGTTTAAATAATTACAACAAAATAAAGTTAAATTCTTTAACTCTCTCTCTCTCTATCTCTCTCTTTGAGAGATTTATTTATGGTTTTTATTTATTAAATTAAAATAAAGAAGCAACTTACTTCCACGTATTTTGAAATAACTTGTAAGAGTTCAGTATTGATAGGCTGAGCAGCTTGCGATGCAAGATCAACATAATGTAATATACAGTGTATGATACTGAGTACAGGTAAAGCAACACTTCCTGGACCCTTTTCTAATACCTCAACCAAAAAGGCTAACATGTCAAAACTCAAATGAGCATAAGTATCGTAAAGATATTTAACGACACATTTAGTCCATTGAAAGCTTTCTTTACTGAATGTACGACGACTGTATAAAGTCATTACAGTACCCAAATTTTCGAGTTTCTTCCCTTTCTCTGCACTTACCTGTATACAAACGTATAATATAAATTGTGTGTGTGACGATATACAAATATGTAAAAATAATGATAAATTTCTGAAGATTATTTACTTGTGCTATATTTTCTGCACTTCTAATACACAATTCATTTGCATCTTCATAATGCAGCAACATGTATGGAAGTAAAGAGACCACGTTCATTGGAAAAGCTAAGCTTTGAGTGGGATCAACAACTGGTAAATCCAATAATGGTGTAAACTGTGATAGCAACGTTACAACCGGCTCGTATGTATTCGGACTTGTGCATCCCTTTAACAGAAGAGCATGGACACCGGGAAAAGAATTCCATCTTAATTGTTGTTGTAACTTTTCAACTTTGTCTCTTGCATCTGGACGATCCAATGGTAACCTATGAAGTACTCGACTTAGCAATCTCAATGCTAGAAGAAATTCATGTTCATAATCCGATTCCAAAAGCGAAACCGATAACCAGAATAACTGTGCTAAAATAGTCATCTTATCATCCTGGGTAGCAGAATCGCCGAGTAATTTCAAAGATTGTGCCGATCTTGATCTCGAAAGATTAGAATTCGGATATTTGTTACAACCCCCTCTATTATCTAATTCTAAAAGAAGAAAAAAAAACAAATAAATGATAAATTTACAAATAATCTATAAGATAAAATATACTTATTATATTCAATGGCAAAAATAATAACCTTTCAATTCACTAACAGCTGTGTTACCACCACTTGATTTCTTCATACAATAACTAACAGAATAACTGGTACTTCGCGTATGTCCAACTTGATTTAAATGAGACAGAATTTGTGGTCCCGTGGGACCACAACCATTTATTCCAGGACTACGTTTACCACCGATCACAATACCAGATACGGGATCTTTGTTATTTAAATTGGGGGTTGATTTAAATATTTCTTTCATAAAATCTAATGGTCTAAAATCGGATTCTAATGAATCAACAGCAGCTTCCAAAGTTAAAAGTAATTCCGTCACGTAGCCCTGTATTAGAATGAAATCATTTCGTATTGTCATTCGTTAAAATATAACAAACGAATGTACGTCAGTATAAATAATTTGAATACCTGCATGTCCTCGCCTTGTTCAGCAACCGTTTCAACTAATCTAGACAAAATATCGGATAGCATGCGTGATGTAATAGGAACACGTAACGCTCGAAACACTTGAAGAGAACGTCCAGCATAATGTCTTGACGAACAGGACAATCCCAATTGCAATGCAATTTGAGCCCATCTTTGACTTACTAATGCATGAGGTAAAGAATCACGGAAGACTCTTAAAACGTGTCGTAACAATATAGTGAGTTGTTCGGCACTACGAACCCACCATACTTTAGCAGTCATATCTTCATAATTCCATAAAGGTTGATTTATTCTATGATCAATCCAGGATTGTTATAAAATACTTCATCGATTAAATCGTAGATACTTTCGTACATACCTAGATGCAAGAAAGTTAATCAAAGATTTGATAACATCTTGAATAGGCATGTTGGGACCAGGTTGAGGTCCAACCCAATTATTACTATCCTCTGGTGTAACTATAACAGGTGGTATAGTTGTGCCTGTACCCGTTGTTGCTGGCCAACTATTGCATACCGTTGAATCTGACACAAAGATCAATGTTAATCGATAAACGTAAAATCGATTTAGAGAATCTCTAACTGTGTTGCATTTAATTGAAAATGTCGTACCATACGAATGGGGACTGCTATAATCTTTGCAATTGTCTACGAGTTGCTGGAATACATGACTCATTGATATTGGGGTACTGGACACAGATACAGGGACGGGTGAATGAGTGGGAGTACCATTAGCTGATGATAGTAAAGACGGTGGAGGAGGTGGTGGTGGAGGAGGAGGTGGTGCAGGAAAACACGAAGATGTCTCCGTAAATGAAGGAGGCAATGGTGGTGGCGGAGGAGGAGGTGGTGGAGGCGGTGTACAGGACGGAGGAGGTGAAGAAGAATGTGGAGGTGTAGTGGGTGGAGGTGCTGGCGGTGGTCCATACAGATAACTGTCAAATTCTGGGTCAACTTCGGTGAAATTATGTTCTAAAACTGGCAAAGCTGGCGTAGGAAGACCTAAACCTAATTGTTTGGTCTTCGAGGCAAGTAAGATTCTTGCTACCCCAAGATGATCTCTGTGATCACCAAGAACGACTAGTAAATTCAATATAAGACAGCGACAGTGATCTCTTACGAGTGGCCTCGAATGATCCAAACCCAAAAAGACAATATGCAACATCAAAGGAACATGAATTGTCCAATCAACTTGTACTCCATCTACAACAACATCGGTCAGCAGCATAACTGCTATGTTGCATCTGGAATTACGAATAAATCCTATGATCCACAACTTAAATAAAAATATTGATAGGATAGATGAATTATATAAAACCTATTGATATATTATTAATTAATATACCTATGAAAGCCACTTATGGGCTGCGAACTGTCAGGAAGGTATTCGGTTAAGGGTGCAAAATATCCGCCGTATTCTGGCATTGGCAATGGGTGAGGTTGTGGTATGTCAAATTTTTCACCAATGCATTGAGGTTTACCACTCAAACCCACTGGTCCAGTTCGTGCGATATAACACGATTCGTCTGTAGTTAGCTAGGGTCATGTATATACAATGAAATATTGTATAATAAATATATATATATACAATAGGATAAAAAAAAGAAATGAAAAATATACTTCGACTTCCGTCGTAGGAGTCGACAAATCGTCCGGAAGAACTGGCGGCCCACTTGCTGTCCTAGTTTTTTCTGCCCTCGGGGTTTGAAATCCAGCGAGAGCACGTAACGCAGTATCGGACTTGGAACTAATCGTAAAGATCACGTAGTAAAAGAAAAAAAAAAAAAGAAAAAAAAGAAACAGAAAAAACAGAAAAGAAAAAGATGTACAAGAAAAATATACAACGGACCATCATATATATCGTGCAATATCCTTTAGATACAAAAAAAAGGCAAATCTCATACCCAGTTTTAACGGGATCCTCGCCAGAATGTCGTTTAGTATGAATGGTACCTTTTTCGACTCCCAAATCTCGCGGAGGATTAGCAGGATCCGCGGTAGGTGCATCGCTGTGAGACGATGCCTTACGCATGCTGGTTAACCGATAAAATGGTGGTGTTTCTGTACGCTCGATCAAACAATTAAGTGTCTCGACTGTTTGCAATTCGGTCATCATTTCGTCTACGAGACGATCGGGTCGTGCTCTGGCCAAGTAGAGTACCACTCGTTTGGCCTAAATCATTTCATCATTTTTCTACTATTTCTGCATACATTTTTATATATATAAATAAATAAATATATCATTTATTTTCTATGATGATATACTTACATAAGATAGTAACTCTTGAGGAGCCATACCCGATACAATTATAAGATAACGTAGGATTACTTTAAGATTGTTAGGCCAACAACCACAAAGTGTTGCCCACAGTTCTTCGATGTCTTTAGGATGTTCATCGGAAAACTTACGAAAAAGAACAATAAAAATAGATTTACTTAACTTATTATTATTATTATTTCTATTATAGATCTCTATAAGTGTTGAATTAAAAGCTCGTCAAATTCAATCAACATTCTTTCACGAAATACTTCGAAATTACCTTTGCTGTGATGTAAAACAAATTGTTCAGCACCATTTCTGTTGCCTCTGCGCTACCCCATCCTTCTCTACGTGCTCCACCTCGTGTTATTTCACTCGCGTAATACTATATCAAATAAAATCAAATTAAAACAAATTATTATTATCAATCCAATATGAACAAGTGAACGTATACTAAAATTATTTTGATAAAAAATAAAACGATCAAGATGAAAACTTGAGGCATATGACATTTTTATTTATTTGAAATAAAAAAAAAACATTAATTTATTTATTCTATTATTGGTAAATAATCTGATCAATATACCTGAGTTATGTAAACATTTAGTCTAAAAGAATTTAATAGGAATGAATTCTAAAAACAATTTAAAAAAAAACAAGTTTAGAAAGGTTTTTCTAAAAATGATTTAGGAGTAGCACCTAAGACAATATAAATTTTCAAATTGTCGGTTTAAAAAAATAAATAAATGATTATTAAAAAAAAAAAAAAGAAACTTTTGGAGGCGCCGGGCATCGATCCCGGTACCTCTCGCATGCTAAGCGAGCGCTCTACCATCTGAGCTACGCCCCCAGTTGATACAGTTTACTTTAATAATCGAACATGATCGACGAATGTGATCTACTTTTGGTGAAAGGTATGAGTAATAAAAAAAAACAATAAAAAATAAATATTTTAAGAAAAAATATATACTTGGAGGCGCCGGGCATCGATCCCGGTACCTCTCGCATGCTAAGCGAGCGCTCTACCATCTGAGCTACGCCCCCATTGAATGTTCCTGATACTCTAACTCAACTTGTTTTCAGGAACTAAAAATATAAATAAATTGTTTACAAAAATTATTTTTAAGAAATAGTCGATAGATGGATTCATATATCGATCATAGTACATAGATTGCATGCATCTAAATGAATTACTCCCACAGTGATTTTGATTATCAAATAAATTAATTCGATGAATACATTTTTATTAAATATTAATAAAAACAAATAAAGAAAAGATAGAGGGAGAGAGAAAGGGAGAATGAGAGAAGAGTTAAAGTTTGTATTTTCATATCGAACCACGGATTACGCCTCTAACGTAATTCATCGAATTTGTTTTAGCACATTGATTAAAACATATTGCAGAAATTGCACGTATACAAAAAGATCAGCCATGTGTAACTTGTTTGATTTGGAATGCAATCAATGCTACGATATCAAAGGATGTATTACGCTTTTGACATTAAACATAAAGCTTTAAATCCCAGAAAATTTCACGCAACGTTTATAACAGAATTGATATGAATATCTATGAGATACGTGTAAAATAATACCTATACATTTTTTGATCGAAAAAATCATTCAAAAAGTATTAAAATGTTCTCTACCAATTTTTCGCAAGGATCATTCAATTACTCGTTATTAATTAACCATTTTGCACTCCTACTACGTCAATTTAATTTTTATCTCGACAGATATACATTTGAAAATTACAATATACAACAATATATAGTGTAAATAAAATAAATATTTAATTGAATTGATTTACTCTTATTTAAATTGCCTTATACTTTTTAATTGTAGGTAATTTCAAATAAAACATTTAACAGTTGGTTGGGATAGCTGTTATAACAAAACATTGAAATATAAATTCGGAATCCAAAAAAGGGTTGATATAAATTGGTGCAAAAATAAAAATAAATTTTGGAGGCGCCGGGCATCGATCCCGGTACCTCTCGCATGCTAAGCGAGCGCTCTACCATCTGAGCTACGCCCCCAGTTGATAAAACAATGTTTAAAAAAATTCTTATGTGGTTGAGAAAAACGTTAACTTAATAAAATAAAATAAAAACTTTAAAATATGCAAACACATATAATACGTAATATTTTCTATTCATACTTTACTGCAATTGCAAATTTTAAGATTAATTTCAATTTCTAATAAGCTAAAAAGTAATTGGAGGAATATTGTATGAAACAATTATACAAGGATTAAATATAATTAAATAAATTTTTCGTTCGTTTATGAATAACGAAGAATCACTTGAGTGATATTACATTCGACAAGATTACATTGTTAAAAAGATGAAAAATATATTGAAGAGACTGACGTATATAGAAAATTAATTCTCTCAAGGGGGTTGTTATGAACAGACACAATATTATTTCTCAATTTGTAGAATATCGGGGGCGTAGCTCAGATGGTAGAGCGCTCGCTTAGCATGCGAGAGGTACCGGGATCGATGCCCGGCGCCTCCAAGTATATATTTTTTCTTAAAATATTTATTTTTTATTGTTTTTTTTATTACTCATACCTTTCACCAAAAGTAGATCACATTCGTCGATCATGTTCGATTATTAAAGTAAACTGTATCAACTGGGGGCGTAGCTCAGATGGTAGAGCGCTCGCTTAGCATGCGAGAGGTACCGGGATCGATGCCCGGCGCCTCCAAGTATCATTTTTTTTTTTACAATTAATAATTATTTATAAAAATCTTTCCCTTCCAAAATAACAAACATTATAGTTTACCTATTTACGACGTAACGTGGCTAATGATCAATTCACTTTGATCATTTTATTTGTACTTTCAACTAACGAATGCAGAAATAATAATTTAATAAATAAATAAAAACAGAAAATATTTGTCATAGATAACAATAACAATAAAATAATATCTATAGTTATAATTGATTGTTACATTGCGCAATAAAAATGAATGCAGAATGTTCATTTTTATGGAAATATATATATATATATGTACATAAAAATAATGTTTAAAATATATGTATTATTATATCCTTTAATTCTACACAGATCGAAACATGATCAATATATTTATCTAGTTTTGATGCACCATTAAATTAATATCACTTAAGGGATTTAATAATCCATCTCTTAATCCCCATTTCGATAAATGAAAATGATCCAGAATTTTCGCAAAAGTGCGTAAATTCCGGTTATGATCGCTATAATTCATTTGGCAAATTGCTAAAAGACGTTTTTGTCGGCAATGATATACGACGAGTGGCTTTTTTAAGAACTGCAATTTAATATCATAAAATTTCTTATATCCGTATGTCGTCAGTATTGAAAATAGTTTCCAAAAGTTCTCTTCAGCTATTTCATAAATTAAATTCGATTAAGATCAAAATGAAATATTAACGAGCGTAATGCGAGAATGCGAATTTTCAAAAATAATATCGATTTACCTGATAATAACTTAGAGGATTTGATGGTGGTGGTACGTTGGGATCAACTAATTCCATGTTATGCAACCAAGGTAATAAATATTGAAGCAACAGTTGTCTTACTTCACGGCGGGCTGTTTGAAATCTGTGTGTGATTTCTGAAATGCAATAAAAAAAAACATAAGGATTTTACATTTAAATAACATGCATATCCGTTTATACAATTACATTTGTTGGAACTCTCGTTATTCTCTTGAGGTTTTAACAATTAATTATTAAAAAAACAAAAAAAAACAAATGAAAATAAACGTAACGCTATAATAAAATTCATTATTCGAAGACGAGTTTAATGTAAGAGAACCGATCATTGAATATTCAATATTCAATTTATCAATCATTTATTATCAATATCAGACCTCCTCTCATCGTATTCATTTAATTAATTAATATCTCAAATCGGTAGTCCTACGAATTTTCCTCCGTACGGTTGTTTATACGCGCATATCTCTCTCTCTCATCGTACGTGATTTTATTTTTCGGTTTCCGAGTATACAGCTACAATATTGATACAACCATAACCGGGAGTAAATTTAATTACTTCATTTCAACGTTCAAAGATAACACAATCTCGTATCGTCATCAAGGATGTTACGTTAATATATCGGCTACCACACACGTTGAATATTTTATTTAATCGCTTATTTAATTATTCGTCTTATTATTTTATATCCTTGAAAAAAAGAAAAAAAATACGTGTTAAGTATTATAATCGTAAGAAGATATATATATATATATATTCCACACACATACATTATTTTATAAATAATAAATTTATTATCTAGATCTATCGGAAGAATATTAATACAAACATCGGTATTCCTAGAATTGAATAAAATGGATCATGGAATGGCAATAGCCCTGCGGCGAACAAATAATCTAATTTCTTTTTGTTGCGAAAAAAAAGAAGGAAAAAGAGAATAAGAAAATGTAAGAATGAAGATAGATAACTTCACATCGATTTTTAATTAAAGATAATGATACTTTCATCGTGAATTTTCTAACATAAGATCGAGTATGTGATCGAATTATACAAATGAATACAAGAAAAATTCAATATCAAAAATTATACGTTCTTGAATATTACCAAATTACGAAATTCCATTCAACATGACAATTTTTAACGATATTTATTCAACTTTTATATTTTACCCAGTGTCCAATGCTGATATTATTTTTATTTATCATTTGTCTGAGATACAAATGAAATAACATAACTTGTAAAACTTTGTTTAACAGATAACTAAAATATGTATACACGTGACTCATTCTATATTCAGATACACGATCATTCGAATAAATGATATTCGAGAATAATCAAAGCATTTTACTAAATAAACAATGTTTTCTTTTGTTCTTTTTTTAGTTTGTATAATGCTATATAAATAAGATCAATAATTCTACACGTTAATCATTTATTTATAATTAATTTGTTTGAAAATGTATCATTTCTTTATCTACACGTATCCGACTTTATCAGAGTCTAAATTATTATGCAAACATGCACTACAATCTCTTGGAATTGAATAAAATCTGTGTCTTTGCACGCAATACCTTAGTTATCATACAAACACGTTTAATTCTCAGTCGTTTCCAATAATTCAACGCGTTATTTTGTCCGTCTACCTTCAATTATGGAAAATCAAAATAAAATAAGTTGCAAACAAAATCACAGTGTTATCCATACCGCGAACAAGATTAGCACCGTTTATAAGAATCATATTACAAGTGTTCAAACAATTGGCAAATTGTTTAAAATATTCAAAAGTGATCAGTTTAGTTCGGGAAATCAAGACCACAGGTTATCAACTTCGGATGATATTAAACTCATCGATGCTATGGTTGACGAAAATACGTAACATTATAAGTGATTACGAGTTAACGAATGTTTCCTAAATTTCCTGAATTTTATAAACTGGAATATTCGAAATGTTTGCAAGTTTTGCAACAGGTGATAGAACAATACGTTATTAATCATACTATCCCACCCCCGCCCACTTGTGATTTATTTTTGGAGTGAACCAAACAAACAAAAAAGAATTAAAAAGAAACCCTTGATGGGTAACATAATTCGGTCTTCGTCCAAAAAGAAATTTTATTTTTTTTAACTATTTGGTGAGAATAAAAATAGTACGAGAAACTTTAACAAGGTGACAACTGTTAATTAAATGAATCATTGTTACTAATTGGACAAATTGAAGGAAACAATTAACAGAAAAAATTGAGAATTAACGAATATATACGGTGCTATTTGTTTTACGATAAACTTATATAAAAATTTAATTGAGATTTTCTAAAGAAAATTATTCTGATTATTCTTAACGGAAAAAAAAAGAAAGAAAAGAAAAGAAAATTCGATTTATTCAATGTAAGTATTCATTCTTAGAAACAAATGAAATGTGTACTTATCAGCCTTCACCTTTTAACAAACCAACTGACACTGAAGTTATATATGTAGGCATGGTACAAAGTTAACAGATGTAATTTCTCATGGAAATGGTGTAATAACGAGATTGATATTTTGCGTAATTACGTATTCTTGGTAGATACTATTCTATAAAATGTAATTAAAACGACCTAGAAACGTTATTCGTTTCTATAAAAAAACTTGGAAAATGAATCATTTTAAAGTTTCCCAAATGATTAGCATATTCACGATAATAACTGAAATCAAAACAATACGTATTGTGTGAATTGTTTGTTAAGAAATTCGATGGAATTCATTGATCAATCATATTTTCAATTACATTTGAAATATATATTCAAGTATATATAAAAATCAATTTTCTCTAATCTGTTTTTGTTTCATCAAAATGCATTTGATATTATATTTAATGTATATCAAAAAAGTATTGTTATTTATGCGTTAATAAATAATAATAATACTCACCGCTGAACATAGGCATCGTCAATTCTGGATGTAATTGAGCAAGTTGACGTGATAAATACATTTGACTGCGACAATAAGTTGTTGAAAGTAAAACATCGAGGGTACCACCTCTAATAGTTCCACTTGATGATACACCTGCCGTAGGATTTGATTGTTGAATTGCACCTGAAGCGGTAGCTGTCGAACTTCCGGCTAAATCTTCCTGACCTATAAAAACAAAAAAAACAAAAAAAAAAACAAAAAAGAAATGTTTTATTCGTAGCTTTTTAAAGGAACTATAGTAAAATGATACGTAAAAAATATCTCATGAAAAAATTCATTTATAATAATTTTATAAATGAATTTAAACAAAAATTATAATACGATTTCAATGTCACCATCTATTATTACATACTTGTACACGTATGAATGATAATTGTTCTGAAAAATTATGAGAAAAAATAGTATCTTCAATAAAAAAAGAAAAAAGAAAAATGTAACTTATTAAAAACTATCTCTCGACATAATATATTCGTAAATGAATGATACTTTGTGTCTGTTAAAAAAGTGAAATGATATACTTGGTAAATAAAATATGCACGCGTGTATGCAATATAAAAAGAATAAATATCTAATTAATAATGAAATATATTACCGAGTTTTATAAGAATAAAAATAAAAAGAACTTGGAAAAGAGAAATAAATGATTTTATAAAAATGGAATAAGTAATAATCTTGAGTAATTAATCACATTAAAAACGAATACTTCTCTTTTCAATATTATTTAATTAAACTACAGTAAAATGAAATTACCAATAAATTATATAATTTCTCGTTAAGTCATAAAATTACGTAATACGAATGTTACATGAAATACTAATATCTTTGTTATATCTAAATATATATTTTATATTCATAGAATGATAACAACTTATTGTTAGAATATTATTATATATACAACAATTTTAAAATGGAGAAAGAGAATTATAATAATTAATATTTGTCACGTGTGTATCGTTAAAATTGATCTATCGATAAGACAACAAAATCGATGCTTAAATAGATCGAAAAAATTAAGAATAAAAAGAAGAAAAAATAATTTATAGAAATGATTTGAAGTATAGCAGAAAAAAAAATAAGTTTAGAGAAACCAAAAGAGAAAATTGGTCCCGATGGGATGATGCGCAGAAGCGAGAATGTTGGTTGGATGCATCGGAAGCTTTATCAAGAATGAATTGTAGCAAAGCGAAGCAGAAATAGATGGAGCGTCGTCCTGTTAAACGTTTTGCCGTTTATGAAAGAACATTGTTGGTATAGACGATCGAAAGAAATTTTAAACGTTCAATTTCACCCGAACTTTTACAATCGTGTTACATTTGTTCGCAATAATTGTGAATAGTGTTATTAATATACATAAAGTATAGTTATTTGAAAAAAAATTGTTCCCACAAAAAGAATTTTAATTTAAATTTCTACCAAATGATTTTCCAAAAAATAGTGTTTTTAATATATATATGAAGTATCGTATATAATTAATTGAAACAAAATTGTTTTCAAGAATTTCAATTTAAATTTCTACCCGATGATTTTCCACGTGTCGCGTGCGCCGCTTGCTTTTATTTCTTATTGTTTTTTTCTTTTGTAAAAAAGAAAAGAAAATATATGTTTAATGTCTTTGTTGAGATAAATGGTGAATTAAAAATGATTTATTTAATGTGAGAATACATTTGAAAAATAATACTTTACGATAATGACTGTTATATGTGATTATGTGAAAAAAGTGAATACGAGTTGTTGCACCTTTATTATTTATATATATTGTCTTTTATATAAATCACGAACTTTTATATATATATTATAATTACTATTCTATGTGTGTGCTCGCGCGAATGAGTTACAATTTTCAATTTTTTTTTTCTTCTTTTTCCTTTTTTTTATTTATTGGTTTTTTCGTGAACTTTTCTCAACGAATTAAAACCTCGATGAAATACATTATAAATAAAATATCGTAACGAAACGAAATAAAAAAATACAACTTATTTTTTTTTTTTGGTTTTTTTCTTTCATTTTACGATGTAATAAATTAAAAGTTACGTGGGTGTAAACGTTGCCAATATTCGTAAGGGTCGATGTGAAGTTGTATGCTCGTCTCATCGATGTCTAAAAAAACTTGGGTATGTTCCAAAAAGCTTTTCTCGTTTGTCTATACTTCAAACCGACAATAAGTGTGTTACACAGTCTCCTGAGAAATACACTAACGTGGTATAAGTAAAAAGTGGGGTGACAAAAAAGAAAAGAAAAGAAAAGAAAAGGGTAAAAAATTCAAAAGAGAATGATCGATCAAAGTTTAGTGTTTACTTTGATGCTTAACATTTTGTATCAACTATAAAAGTTCGATCATCATCGATAAAACATAAAATCGATTTTAACCTTGTTACTCTTGTTAATAAATAAGTGATATACGTGCCAAAAAATTACTACGATTTCTCTGAGCTAACGTAAACACTAATTCGTTTACTTTTTTTGATTATATATACGAAAAAAGAAAAGCAATATTATTTTATTGGAGAAGAAGAGCAACATTTCGATTGACAAATAAATTTCGAAACTATCGATTTATTTTAAAAATAGATCGATATAATTCTCTGACCATTTCATTTTACTTTATCAAAGAGATATGAAAATATAGAAAAACTTCTGATAACTTTGAATTGAAAAAAAAGAAAAATTATGAATTAAAAATTCGCAAGAGATAAAAACGTTTCCATTGAACGTTCTTTTTTCTTTTTCTATTACATGATGCAGGTAAAATAAACCTATTATTAAATAATTAAGAAAAATATGGGATGAAAAATACGTTAATGCTCTCTGATAAAACGATTATTACGAGCAATGAAAATCTTAAAGAAAATTTTCAAAAGACTGATTATAGTCGTCAAACCAATTTGGATATTAAATCAAAGGAGATAATATCTCTTGAAATTTATCAAGGAAAGATAAATAATGACAGAGATAAAGGAAGAGGGTGGTGGTGTATCATCACCCAAACTGACCGAAGAAATTTTAAGAGGAATACAATTGTATTACACACCTATATTGGTATATTTCGGTTCATTTGGAAACTGTCTTTCGGTATACGTGTTCTTTGGTACAAAATTACGTCAAATCTCATCGAGCATTTATTTAGGTGCATTGGCCATAAGCGATACTGGATTTTTAATATCATTATTCGTAGTATGGCTGGATATGGTGGATATTGGTATTTTTAATATGCAAGGATTGTGTCAATTCTTCATATATTTTACAACAGTATGCAGCTTTTTAAGCGTATGGTTTGTCGTTGCCTTCACAGTAGAAAGATGTATTGCAGTTCAATATCCGTTTCTTCGTCAATCTATGTGCACAGTTGCTAGAGCAAAAAAAGTAGTCATAGGATTGACTATTCTCGGAATAATATTGTGCAGTCCGGTATTATTAGTTTCGGGTCCACGTTTGAGCATGTCGAATAACAAAAATGTAACTCGTTGTCTGGTCGCCGAAGGTTTGGAATTATCATCGACCATTTTCAATTCGATAGACGCTATATTAACTTTCGTCTTACCATTTACATTGATCGTAGTATTAAATATACTGATCGCACGTGCCATTTACAAACTCGCAAGAGTTAGAAGAACACTGACATACGAATCGAGGAATTCGCAGGAACAAATGTCTTGCTCGCAAAGTCCACGAAATAATACCACCTTAGCTCAAAGTAAAATAACAAAAATGCTCTTAACAGTATCTACTATTTTTCTCTGTCTCAATCTTCCAGCCTACGGTATCAGAGCTTATGCTTTTCTATACGTACGTATTTCTAGATTATTTGTTTTATTTCTTCATATATTCATGCATCACGCGAAAATCAACTCTTCATTCATTTTTCTATTTGATTATCATTTATTTTTTTTTTTTATTTCCGTTAATATCTTCCGTAATAATCTAGTATACTTATATATATGTGTGTATCCGGTTGAAAAAAGATATTTATATTTTTATTTCGTTAATAGTTATTTGAAATATTTACGACAAATTTTCGAAAATTTTCACGAGTTTATATTACGAGTATATTTTCATTGATTACTTTTTTTTTTTTATTCAAATAATATTATTAACTGATAATTAAGATATATACCGAATTAATTAAATCTAGATATTTCATGATTAAGTATTAAATCCAATTATATGTTCTATTTTCAGCCGGACAACAATCCACCGCGATTGTTAGAAATAATGCAGCCAGTGTGCAATATGCTATTTAATACAAATTTCGGAATAAATTTTATTCTTTATTGCGCAACTGGACAAAATTTTCGCAGAGCTATGATACGCATGTTTTCTTGTAAATCACGCAGAAATAATGATACAACCGGACAAATTTCTAATCGTGGCAATAATGGTAAATATATAATATTCATTTTGAAATATTTCCCAAAAGTTTTTTAAATACATCTGCTGATATACTATATAAAAGAATAAATAAATAAATCGTCAATTTCAGAATTAATTCCTAATAATAATTCAATGATCCGTCAGCAGACAACTACACTCAATAAATCATTGAACACTCATTACGAATTACAAATATTTTCTAAAGAATTTAAAGAAGATGTGGAAAAGGATAAAGACTGAACAAAAACAAAACAAACAAACAAAAAACATGTAATTAAAATAACGAAAGATAAAAATTGTACGTACCAGTTTCCGGTTCTGTGGCTGGCAATGGTCCCACGTTTCCAAAAAATCTTTGATCTAAGAGCTGAAGAAGTTGAAGAGCTTCATCGTGAACAGGTGCACGTGGACAACCAGTATTCATTAATGTTACGTTAATGATACTTGTATAATGATCGCAAGGATATTCCCTATATTAACACACGATACGAATTTTCTTAAGCCTATGCAATATTCACATCATTTGGGAATATATAATTCGCATAAATAGAAGTTTTTCTGTTCTATTATAATTACTATTAAAATGTCGTTTGTAATATCTCCAATATATTTTCAAAAGTAATAATTAATGATCGCTCTTCTATTTCAAAAATATTATATATATTTAATATATATATATCTACGTGTGTGTGCGTGTGTGTATATATATTATATGTACGTATTGTATTATATACTCTATAGTATATTCTTCTAGTTATTGTGTTTAAATTGTATTAAAAATCTCTATTTAACGAATCGTTGAGATCTCTATTAATATTTTGTAATTTAATAAAAAATAAAACCAACCTTGCACTAAATATTGTTGCTAATGCAAGAAAACAACCATCAGCAACGTGGGGAGCGCCTGTGTAGCATCTATCAACTACCCAATCAAGAAGTGCACCAATATCAGGATTTCCTTCCAATAATAAAACAACTGTTTCGCGTGCCAGAGCATAAATCTAAAGTACATTTGTAATATAAAAAAAAAAAAAAAAGAACAAAAAGATAAGTATCACCAAATATCAAAGGATCGTAAATAATGAAATATCATTTTAAAAGTTACTTACCTTTTCATCCTTACTAGCTAATAATAAATCTAGCCATTGGTATAATATTGCACCCTCCTCGGAAAGAGACTGCGGATTGAAACACGGTCCGCAACATAATAAACCACTCATGGCTTGTAGTGCCGAAAATTGTAATTCCGTACATGTCTTTTCTTCTTCGTGCAAAGATGATACACTTGTTAGAGGTCTACCATAGGGTCCAGCCCAACTAGCAAAGAGCATAAATAAATTTCGTCTTAAATCCCTCTTCAATAAACTGTGACAGGTTTCCACTGAAAAGACACAATCGAAAGAAAACGAAATATATGAAAATATTTATTATATTTTATTATTATATTAATATATATATATATTATATATATTAAAAGTATATATATAATATACTTTTGGAAATTTGTTGATTCAAATACTTGATTACTCACGTGAAAAACTTTCTATCATCTTTCTTATAAAGTTACAAAAGTGTAATTTTATATCCCTGACTGCGGGAGCTTCTTTGTCAGTTTCATTTTCTAAATAAATACGCGCACCGTCTATATACTCGACGAATGTTGGATGAAGAGATTGTGTCTCGCGATCTAATACGGCTGGACTGAAAAGATATTTAGGATTATTAATATCAAAAAAGAAAAATCTCCTTTGAAGTTTATTACAACGACGACGTTGTCCCGAGGAAAGATAAATATTTTCTAACGAACCAGATTCCAAATGTTCCATATTCGGCGATCAATTCCAAAACGCGAACTAATTGCAATCTGAGAGCATCTCTTCGTCTTCTACGTCTCATATTTTCTTGTTTGCGATCAACAGCCTCGCGTATATAAGGAACTAATTCTTCCATCAAATCTCTAAATAACAATAATGATAAATAAAAATATGAAATCAATATTCAAACCGCTTTTTATATAAACGCGAATTATTAAAAACCTAAAATAACAATAAACTCACTTCAAAGCATCGGCGTTTACTTTACCGATGGCCTGTACAGCTGCATCTCTAACATCGATTGCCTCGCATCTCAAAAGAGGTACTGTCAATTTGTACAGAGCCGCGGGGCTCGCGTTAGTTCCAGGCGACTTGTTATCACCTCTTTCAGCAGAAAGACTATCCGGCGATGAGCTGTGAGAATGATCTTATTATAATTCCTTTTTTTATATCAATAAATCATTGATCTTTTATACACAGACAGAAAATGTACGGATGATATGAACTAACGAATGGAATTTAACGCGAATTAACGATAACTGCGATCGGGAACGGTCATCAGACTAGATACGGACAGTGCTTATGTCGCGAAAAAGTATAGTGACTGACTGACTGACTGACTGGTTAAGTAGAATCCTGCTTGAAGCTGAAACTCTTATAAAGCTTACGGATATTGTGCCTTATAAGTAAATATTCTGGGTTAAAATGTGGTGCAAATTGCCAATGACCGTTTAATTCTGAGTGACATCTAAAAATGGTCGTTTACGGCTGATTCAAATTAAGCTCACCTGGTCCGCTTATGCCTGATGTAGATGCCGGAAATGGACGGAACGGAGAACCGGCCCGGCAGGGTCTGCACCCCGCCGAGGTTCTCCAGGCTCTGACTCAACTCCTTACTCATGCACAACACACCAAACTCCACCGTATGCTGACCACTAGAGTATGCAATACAGTGTACCACCAATGCTCCTTGTATCAAATGTTATTTACTGCTCAGAAACTACTATTCTAAGTCCCAGAAGTGTACATACATGTATGAAACAATAACAGATAACATGCAAAGTGTAACTTTGTTGCAGAAAAAATAAAGCAATGTGCGCATGTAAGAATATGTATATATGTATATGCCAAAATTTTTAACCCTCGTTCCCGAATGCAAGCGCACATTGGTACAAATTGGTGCTAGTTTTGATAAAAAGTTAATTATTGCTACCTGGTGCTTTAACAGGATTTCAGTGAACGTGCATGTTATCATTAGCATGTTATAGTTCAAGAAAATACCTCTTCAAGTTTTTTAAGTTGCAACGGACATAAAAAAGATTAGGATTGATATACGTGCCAGAGAAGAAGAAAGGTGGCTAATCGACAATGTGATATAATCTTGACAAGAGAAATATACAAAAAAAAGTATAAAGAAGATAGAATTAATGAAGATAATTTCCATTTCACAACAGACATAAGCAGACATTATCCAACACCAATTGATACCAATTAATAATAATTTTCAATTCATATTTCTTCCTTTAATAACTACACATAAAGCAACTTTGTAAACAACCGTATACCGTAAGAACCGTACAAGTTAAATCTGAATATCATTATTAATTTATATAAATTAATCATCTAAATATTATTTCATATTATCGAATAAGAAATCTACGTAAATATTAATATTTAATAATAATTGTATAATCCTAACCGTTGTATATATATATTTATAAATATATATAAATCCACCCCCAACTTTTCATCAACATAAATATAATATATGCAACATTATCATATGATATAATAAAGTAATTATAAAATGCTTTAATTAAATATAAATACATTAATTTACCTGAGACTAAGATCTGGGCTGGCACAGCGAACAACAGGACTTGGAACAGGTGGTACAACTCTATATCCAAAAGTCAAATAATTTTTCCAAACGTGCATGTAAACATCTCGCTCGTTTACTGGCTTCCGTACTGCAGTAGAACTTCGTAGAAGAGAAGCTCTGTTATCATTGACAGGTCTAAAAAAAAAAAGGAAAAACCGAGTGTTATTTTCACAAATTAAAATATAAAAGCATATAACAGTATAATATGATTTAACTCACGTAGGATCGACTACCGAAAATAAAGAATTTATTCTTGTAAAAACGATAGGCCAAGAATGAGCAACAGCATTGGAACACTGAGTAAGTACTCTGTCCTTTTCCAAAAATGCAAATAAACAGGTCCCCCACGGATCAGCTCCATTTAAATTCAAAGAAGAAGAACTCTTTGTGCTATTTTCATCATGAAACCCTACAATTTCATATGACATTAAAATAAATATTCTATAAAATTCAAATAAAATTTAATCAACCACATACCTGCTGTCCACACACAACTACTTCTATCAGCTATCCATTGAAGATCAATATTAAATGTAGATGCAGCGGCTGCTTTCTCTGCTGGTGGCAACATATGATAACACTTTTCTAATACAGTTGGACAACAAGCATCTATCACATCAATAACAGGTTGATCGTCATCAGAAGTTCCTAGAATTATTAAAAAAAATCAATTTTTTGTTTCATTCGTTAATCCGTCATATATTTCACCGAGGATAAGCATTTATTTTGTTCTAACCTAATATTTTTAATAAGAATTTTAATTCGCGTAGTATATGTACAGCTAATCGTCGAGGATAAAGTCGGCAATTGCAAAGCATTACCAATGCAAATCCTTCTACCAGATGAAATACGCACGATACTGGTTCTACTTTCTAAAAATAAATAATGTTAATAAGATTGCATTTAAATCTTTTAATTATAATATATTGTAATTCTTACTTGTCCGGATTCACTTCTTTTTATAGTCGTATCTACGTTCGGCCGTATATTCGATCTTGTATTGTCCACTGTTTGTTCTTTCAATCTAATATTAGGACTAATTAATGCATTCTTCCAACTTGTAAGAAGTTGTAATAACATTCTTAAGCCATTATCAACAAGCTGAGGAAAGGTATCTTGAACATCTCTGGCAAGAAATTGTGTGAATCCTAGAACAACATCTTGTCTCCAATCGGGAAAATCCAATGCTAAAGTCTGTAAACTTTGATATGCTAATCCACGAAGTTCTTCGTCCATGTGTACGGTTAAACGTGACAATAAGTCAACTAGCTCTGCTCCAGTCATTCCATCAGGTATCAAACGAGGCACTGCAGCGACACACGTACGGAAAAGATCTATTCTAGGCTTACGTTCACCCGTAATCATTTCGTCTGGTTCTTTATTCATATTCTGGGTACTTGTCATCATTAACGGACGACCGTAATGAACATCTAAAGCTCGTAAAATGTCAACGAACACTCTGCGAACGTGTGGAAAATAAGAGGACATTCCTATACTCCTAGCTGTGTCTTCTGTTAACATCTGAAATTTATAAACAATCGTAAATATCTTATATAAAATTATATCAATGAATTATAAAATGCATCTCTCTAATATGATATTTACCTTGTTTAGAAAAGTTTTCTTTACGCGAACTGTATTCCCACTAGGTAATACACCCATAGTTCTTGGCATAGGTGGTTCTCCTTCCTTTTGTTGAAGACTATCTGCTACTACTAAAAATGCTCGTAACCCGATACTCATTCTTTCAGGTGTTAGAATTATTTTGACTGGCCTACCCACAGATAATAAATCAAATACTATCTCTCTCATTGCAAAATCAAGTCTTTCTTGTGCAATGAATTGTATAATCTTGACAAATATATTTAAAGGTGTATCTCTGGGTACTACTGCTTTGGATCCTTTAGGAAACAAAGAGTTTACTATACTTTGTAATCTGCTTTGTGTGGCTGAATTACTTTCGCATTTAACTCGTATCATATATACCCAAAGTAATCGATATAAAGCCTCTGTGAAATATGATATAATATTATTTATAAACAAATAATATGATGCGTTAAAGTTTTATCGCATAAATTTGATCACATACCTAATGCAACCCTACACATTTTAGGATCTCTATTCTTCAATTGAGAAAGACACATAGCCAGAAAATAGTGCCAGTTTTGTAAAAAGAATGTTTTTTGACTAACGCATAATAAACATGTTACAAGAGGAAATAATGCCAATCTATGTTTAGATTTAGTACACATATCTAATGTCGTAGAATATAACATTTCAACAAAATTTTTCAAACATGGTACATTGACTTCATTTTTAACAGCCTAAATTTAAACAATTTCATTATATGTCAATAATTATTTTTAACATATAGTATTAAAGTTTTTTATGTTTTTAACTTACAGCAGCAACTGGTACCAATATTTCAACAAATAAACCAGCTAAAGCATGTTTTACATCTTTATCTTTAACCTCTAGGAAGTATTGCGCACATTCTTGCATAAATTGAAAAGATGCTTCAAATTCTTCTATCGGTACCATCTGGAAATATACAATATGTTTATCTAAATATTATAACAATTATATGCATACATATATAATATACAAAACAATTACCTTAACTCTAAAAAATTTCATTCCCATTAATAAAGAAATAATACTTTGTGTAGTATGAGGTCCAGGTTCTTTAGCACGCAGTTCTTTTAATTCTACCATAAAACGTTTTCTAACAGACATAAATCTTGATTGTGCTAAAACTCCAATCACTTCCGCATAGAGATCAGCAATAATATGTATATTCGCAGCATTGGGTTCATTTTGTATACTAGAAAATTAATATTATTAAAAAATGATTTTCATATATAAAAAATTATGAATATAAAAAATATTCTATAAGATTATACTCACCCTTCTCTATATTTAAAATGTTTAAAGGCAATATTTTCAATATATGTTACTAAATCTTCGTGTCCTGGATGAAATGGCAATTGTCGCAATACTTCAATTAACATTAAACAAAATATAAATTCAACAGCAAGATCTCTGCGCTCTTGAAGTAAGTCTGCTTCGCTTCTTTCTACTGTTTCTACACTTCCTGATACTATTGTATACATTATACTGAAATAATATATATTTTTAATCTTACGTTCGAACAAAAATACAATTAAATAAGAAAATACCTTTTGCCTTTTTGATCTTCTTTTCCAGCAGCAGGTTTCTTTTGATCACTACCTTTATCACCTAATTGTCTTTCATACCAGTTAAATAATGCTCGTAAAATAGAAGGTAAACAATGTTCTGCAACTGATCCGAATGCCGATAAAAGCTGATCAAATTGTGGGTCCTCTCCTCTTTGTAATATTTTTGAAAGTGCTTTCTCCTACAATTTCAGTATTGTTAATAATAAAAACAAGAAAAAGATCCAATTGCATAAAAAGTAATACATACATGTTCTGTCATCACTGCTTCCATTTTTTTTTCTGCTTGCGCAGTGAATTTAGCAAATGAAGTACGCATTACAAATTCTCCAGGGCTTAAATCCATGTCTCCAATTTGTTGGGGTCTTACTGTTTCTTTTTGAGCACCCCAAGGTAGTATAACTGTTATCGCACTTACTCTACTAGAACTGGATTCTAAAAAACAGTTTAACATTTGTTTTTTATAACAATGTTTAACAATATAAATATCAATGCAAAAGACTTACCATTGCCAGAGGCTGAGGTACTAGCAGTATGAATACTAACTGCATCACTACTCTCTCCTTGCGTTGCTCCATGAACCGTAAGTAGTTCCTGACCAGTTTCAGGATTAGTTTGGGATATCGATATAGATGTACCTTCATGTAATCCTTCACTATGTACAATTCTAGACTCCGAAGATTCTAAGAACAATGAAATTTCAAATATTGATAAATTCTATATATTCACTTTAATAATAACTATTTAAACTTTGTATGTAAAAATGTCGACATTTAAAGTTAATGAATGTTATGTCTAATTGTATGCATTCTACTATTGGGAACGGAATGTCTTTGAATTTAACAACCAACAATTCAATATGATAGAAAAAGGTAAGAGATGAAGCCCCATTCTGTAACGTAACAGATGCCTACAATGAACACTAACTTAATTATATCGAGCTTGACACATGACTTCACATAAATATAGTTTTAAGGAAAAACTTATATGTATAAAGTACTGATAAAATTAAAACTTACCAGTATGTGGTTCATTTGTTGCACTGGATTGTGTATCTCCTCCTATAAGTATGATATTGTCTGATATGAGTTTAATGCATTATATTTTCTATATATACTGATATAATAGGAGTTCATAGTAAATTCAATTTACCTTCTATCATGTTGTCTATATTCTTTTCACTTTCAGGTAACATTTATACAGTATATTGTTATACCATGAGTACACTGCATTTTAATAACTAAAACAATTATTAAATTATCTATATACGTTGCTTATACTGTCTCATTAATATATGCACTATATACACTTTATTTGAGTTGCAATTGACATTATTTCATTTTTACGTATAAAATATTAAAACAGAGCTAACAAATAATAAAATAAAATATATGACTTTCTCCAATGATTATATTTATAAAAATAAAATCAAACTTCTATTTAAAATGTTAAAAATCGTAAAATTTCTCATATATTACTGTGTCATATATGACAACCATATCTATATATCTATATGTAACACATATCACATAAGTACGATACTATAAATATATATATTTCAACACATTTTTACTAATCAAATAAAATGCATTCGGAAATGCATCGGGAATTCGTCATTACTTACACAAATAAGCAATACTTATCTATAAAGTAACAATGCAAGAATAAGGTTAAGTTATGTTTTGATTGAAACGTCAAATATTAGATAATTACAACCAATAATTACAATTTAGTACTTTGCTAAAGAATCATCCAATAGCTACCAACCACGATATAAATATAGTTACAACTAGTCGGTATATTTGGCGTTTGTGTCGCCGGAAGTTGAAAAATTATGAACAATTTCTAGTTCCAAAAATTCTTTCCTATGCATATGTAAGTAGCATAAAATTGAATCATTATTTAATTATTGCATTAGAATCATTATCCTTTCTATCTATTGACGTAGTAATGTAAAAATTCAATCAATGTTAGTAAGAGGAAATATTTAAGTTTAACTGTCGATAATGTAGAGTCTTTGTCAATTATTGGAACTATATCTAGTTAGAACCTAAATTTATCATTGGCGCCATCTACATCATTATCATTCTTAAATCTAATTGATTTACTTTAATCTTAGTAGTTAATCTTCACGATAATTACGAAAATCTTTAATTACGATTGTTAATAAATAATAAAAAAAATCATTTATTTCTATTTTAGTAATTTCACTAATACAATTTGGCGAAATTAATTCTTGTTTGTTTTTTATGACGATATCGAGAAATGGCCATGGCATTAAAATTCTGTCGTGTACGTTATATGTTTTAATCCTTAGTATTAAATATTTCATCAAACAAATTTGTACATGTACATACGTATATTTTTATTCAACGTTCAAATCGTCGTCACGAAACATATAATCAAATGAAAAAAAGAAACAGAATTATAATAATAAATCGATCAACATTGGTAGCACTATTTAATTACAATTTGTATTAATTTTTATTTCAATTATCTTCATGCAATTCTACGTGAAATAATAGTCGAATTCAGGTGCATTGACCATGGTTGAAATCGTATACGAAGTACAGTTATATGAGATACTGTCTACACTTTTAATATCAAGGTTGTCATTCAATCTAATATAACACGAGACTCAACGTCACAACGCTGCGTCAGCAATATATGTACATACATATGTATGCATGTATATTATTCTTGATTGCATTTAAAAAAAAAAATGAAAAGATTCCATAGATATTTTATGTTAAATAACATTTCTTTAACTCATTATTTCGACAACAGTATTTTCCTATAGTATTGATTCGGCATACACATATATATACGTATATATATTACCTTTTATGTTATACGTACAGTAGCCATTATGTAACAAGCATTGTTTTCTATTTGCAAGCTTATGAACTTTTCGTTCATGCGTTCAAGTACTTATTAATTATACACTAGATAATAAATTAAGCCAAAGCATTTTACGAAAGTGATTATTATTATTATTAACAGGTTGTAATAACAATTAACAAACTTAACCTCCACGTACTTTTATTTGAATTGCCTTACTATGATAAAATGCATTCGTCATTAATCTAACGGTGATAGAAATTTGATATTAATAATCATAGATTATTCTTCAGACTTATTATTATAACAAAACATAATATAGTAACGTAGCCAAATGCGTAGACGAGGTCGCTTAAATCTTACTATAGATATTTTATCGTTCCGAATATACATGAATGATATAACACGTTGCATCTAAAATCATCTATTAGTGTATGTAGTATTAAACGTTTGTTTGTGACATTAGATCATTTGATAAAATTTTCTTCTATGTTAACGAACTTGTTTATCTTTCCATGTCTTATCTATTATTTCCTATGTCTACATATGAGATTAAAAGGAAATTAAATTTGATGGAAACGTTGTGTATCTTGAACGATCTAAAAAAAAAAAGAAAGTTGCACAGTAAATTAATAGTACGTTCGAATGATATATAGTGTTTCGTACGTTTATAAGATAATAATATATCTAATTAGAATACGAATATTTTGGCAAAGGATATAAAGGATATACGTAATATTTGAAAAATATAGTGGGAGGAACGAGGTTGGAAGCCGAAAAAGATGCATATGCCCAATTGTCGAAAACTTTTATACGAAAAGTGCCTTGAACATCAGGATAATTACTTGATGTTGACGTCAAAGGGACGCATTTAACGATGTTCTATTCTGTGCAAGGTCCACGACGACGACGACAATGGCGAACCATTCCTAACGATTTTAAACGATGTGAGACTGCTTGCTGAGTGACTTCTAAATTAAGTGCAAGTTCCTTTTGTGTTTGAGATGAATCTTCCTCCAATATTTCCTCCAATTCTGC
>NW_014569792.1:130345-145439 GCF_001313835.1 Polistes canadensis
TACCAATATGAAATCAATAATATTAATAGGTTATGTTGTTCTTAAACGTCCAAACTAATTTTTAAGCAGGATATCATCTGCGAAAGTTAACGGAAACTCTGTGCCGCGCTATCTACATTAAAAAAGAAGTTAATAATATGATAGGATTATGTTGCTCTTGAATGAGCAACCTAATTTTCAAGCCGGTTATCATCTGCGAATTTTAACGTAAGCCTTGTGCCATGGCATTTCTCTAAAAACGGCGAAAACTTATTTGTACTCCTAATATAAATACATCTTTTCGTTTGACGTTACTCCATTGAACTCTGGCGCTGTGCTTTGGTACAAACTGGCCCTAAGCCAAAGTTACGCAAGTCGTGCCCTGTTGACCTCCTTGTGTCCGAGAAGATTGACCTTGCGCTTCATTCTGAGATCGAGAAATCAACGATAAAACATTATTCATAATGATCGTTCATTCAAAATGATCTCGATACCTACGAATTTATTTATTTTTAATGAAAAGTTTGAAAGGAAGGAAGGAAGGAAGAAAGGATTGGCAACAAAAATGGTTGACAAGGGCGTAGTTAACGGACAAATACGAGCTATAAGAGAGAACACGATCACGTTGCCAATCGATCGATTGGTATGAGAACAGTATGCAACGACATTCGTATCTAATTGAGCACATTGCTGTAAGTTCGAAGAATCTCGGCCATGCTTAAACTCTTAACGTCTTTGGTATAATCTTTCATCTTTTATCGAGTTTATATTTCATTCATTTCCTGATAAAGGAGAGTACATTCATTTTTCTACGTATCCATTTACATGTATTTCGTTTTATGTTAATGATTATGAAATAAAGAAATCTAATATCGATATACAAGCGATAATAGATTGAGATTCTCAGCATATATTATCTATCACGTGATCACATTATTGATAAAATACGCGGTTAATTTAAACGTTTGATTTTAATATCAAATGATAATAGAATAGTTATAAAAGATATGTTAAATACGTTCATATTTTTCTAATGACTAACGTTCAATGATATCGTATATTATATATTTCGGTAAACGATCGTACGTTAGATGATTTTATCGAAATATTAAATCATTCCAAAATGGAAATAAAAACCGTTCTAGTTATATAGTGAAAGTAGATCTTTCGCAATATTTCCGCCACGAGCGCTCAACGGAGTTTCTTGATAGGAGACGTTTCCTATAGGTTCAATCGAACCGGAAGTTCCGTTTTGAGAACAGGAAACATTCAAACTCAGAGATGAACAATGCAAATTTCGTTTCTTAATAAATGAATAAGATTGAAAATCTTATCTATGAAGTGTTTCGACCATGAAATTGCAGCAGTCTCGTTGTTGAGGAATGCAACGAAGGTAAGGTCATGGAATTAGAGTAACGAGCAAGAGGAACGATTCGGAAGTATACGTTTAGTGTCACGGTCTCGTAGGTTGGTCGAACGAATGGCGTGCCAGAGAAGCTTGAACCTGCGCAGAAGATGGCACGTGACCTGCGCGTCTATTCTTAGAATAGGGTTCGTTTGATGAGAAGAACTCTGCCTCGCTCACTCGTCGTCCGGCGCGCGTCCAATAAACCATCAGGAGTGAGTTTTTCTCTCCTTATATTTCCTTCCCGTTCGTTAACCCGTTTCTGTCTCTCTCGCCTTAAAGCGAGTATCCATACCCGACAAAGAAAAGAACAAAGATGTCTGGATTAGCGGACCCAGTGGCATTCGCCAAGGATTTCATAGCTGGCGGCGTGGCCGCTGCTATCTCGAAAACAGCAGTAGCACCGATCGAACGTGTTAAACTTCTGCTGCAGGTACAGCACATCTCAAAGCAAATCGCTGAAGATCAACGTTACAAGGGTGAGTTTCATTTATTTCGAATAATTTCTAAGAAAAAAGGAATACTTCAATAACCCTTATATTTCAGCGAGCGTTTCGAATCGATTCTCGATTCGACTCGGTCACACAAGAGGTGTTACCACCCATCATCGATCGTACATTATTACATTTAAGTCGAGTCTGTTAATCGATTTTTCTTTTAACTTTGATCCCTTGAAAACTCGACTTTCTCCTCGAGACGCGGATAATCCATTTCTAGTTTGAATGGTATCTAACACGCTAACTTTGCGAATGGCTAAAAGATATATATTAACCGTTATGTAATGACATGAACAAGTAGAAGAACAATGTCGGATCGGAGCGCGTCGTCGCAAACACGAGTCGCGTATTTCCTAACTTTTATTCGTTTATGTAACAGAGAGGAAGGTCGATTTTCGATGCACTTACATAACGTTCTAAAGATCTTTTAATAAAGAAAATATATGCCTTTTTTTGATGGTTATTAATGGATCGATATTTTCTATAAAGACATTTTGACTGCCAGATGGCACCTCGATGATGATGGCTTCGCATTTTCACTTGACACTGCGTGCTCTTTGCCGATCGATGACGATGCGGATAAATATGGCTGCCGTTCGTGAAATGTTCGAATCGTTTTTCATCCGCATATTCCATTGTCATGTATCGAAAATCGATTTAAACATCGATCGTTATATTAATGATTTCAAAATCCCTTCTATTATAAATAGAATTATTTTTCTATTGTTATAGAAAATATATTTTTTACAGCATTACAATTAGCAATGCTTTGATTATTGCATACCTCGCATGCTTTCTCGGAAGGAAACCATGTCGGTTGGTTAGGTTAAATTTCTATATATTCACGTTCTGATTATTTATATTGACCCTGAAAATAAAATTAGAAATGAAATATTTATAGTTAGAATGTTACCTTTTTTTTTTCTTTTTTTTTTTTTAAATAATTTTTATTAATTTGATTAAAATAATACTAACGAACTATATTGATTTAACAATCAAATAAATTGGATGAGATTATGAAGTAATATCAATTAATTTAGCACGTTTTAATTGACGTCTGACAAGTTCTTTTTTTTTTTTTTCATTTGTTCTATTAAGTTTAAATAAATTGAAAAAAAAGATGCATTTTAACATTGCACATATTTCATATATATTAACAGTTCGTTTGTATTAATAGAAATATTTATATTTTTCAGGTATGATCGATTGTTTCGTTCGTATCCCTAAAGAGCAAGGATTCTTAAGTTATTGGCGTGGTAACTTTGCAAATGTCATCCGATACTTCCCTACTCAGGCTTTGAACTTTGCATTCAAAGACAAATACAAGCAAGTTTTCCTTGGGGGTGTTGATAAGAATACCCAGTTCTTCCGTTATTTCCTTGGTAATCTTGCATCTGGTGGTGCTGCTGGTGCCACGTCTCTTTGCTTTGTCTATCCACTTGATTTTGCCAGAACTAGGTAAAATATATTATTAGTTTAATTTTGTTGAAAAAGGAAAAGAAAAAAAGAAATCCTATAACATACTATTTTATGTAGGTTGGCTGCTGATGTTGGCAAAGCTGGTGGAAACCGTGAATTCACTGGACTTGGAAACTGCTTGACTAAAATTTTCAAAAGTGATGGAATTACTGGTCTATACCGTGGTTTCGGAGTATCCGTCCAGGGTATCATTATTTATCGAGCATCTTACTTTGGTTTCTATGACACTGCCCGTGGCATGTTGCCGGATCCTAAGAAGACACCATTCCTTATTTCATGGGGTATTGCCCAAGTAAGTCAACAGTGCTTCTCTAAATATGAACGGATATGTTTATTATATATCTTTACGAACTATGAATGCATAACGTTTATTTTTCAGGTTGTAACAACCGTAGCTGGTATCATATCTTATCCCTTTGACACGGTACGTAGGCGCATGATGATGCAGTCCGGACGTGCTAAGACCGATATCCTGTACAAGAGCACTTTACATTGCTGGGCCACTATCTACAAGTCAGAAGGTGGTAGAGCTTTCTTCAAAGGTGCATTCTCTAATGTTCTCCGTGGTACTGGTGGTGCCCTCGTACTTGTATTGTACGACGAAATTAAGAACCTTCTTTAAAAATACTGCAATGATATCCTCACCTCATTAACTTCACAATCGCAATCACAACCACCTTCATCGTTATTCTTGTCATTGAATTTAGTAACAATTTTCGAATCAAGAGACAGATTACCCATATACTGTCGATAACTATACAATTAATTTAGGCAAAGGATAACCGACAGCGTTTAATGAAATCCATGAAACTCGATAGAATATAATGTTGTATCGTGGGTTAGATGAAAATATCTTTAATTTATTGTCGGATTCAGTATTTTATTGCAGCGGTTCAACGTTATATACAACTTGTCATATGTCACTTCCATTATAGAAAAAACAAAATACATGTACGTATTTGTGAAAAAGAAAAAAAGTAACAGTTTTAGAAACGTCTTTGACGTGTAATAAAGTAATAAGAGCGTTACGTGCATATGAAAAGCTAATTAACATTGGAAAGGTAATCGGTCTACTTGACTTCAACATTGGAGGTTGTTCATAGAAAAGCAAAAACAGGATGTACAATTGATCGAGTGAGGGACGCGCGACGAAAAATAAAACATTAAACGGCGATGGCGGGGCGCGTAGACCTGGGCCGCCCCCCGCCCTTAATCTCGGCCCATTGTAGATAATTAATTATTCGTAATTAATAAAATATCATTTTATGGTATCAGCGAAAGTCCATCGAAATTTGATGGACATTTATTTAATTTCACACTCCAGTCGACTATGTGTAGGATAATGAGACGCGTTATTCAGAATGAATGTATCTGTTCATGTTAAGATGCATTCAAGGAAAGCAGCAAATCAATAAAAATGATACAAAATTTAATTTTTCTTTTCTGCTATCCTTTTTACTTGATTAAAATAATGTGTCTATTATATAATGGTATTATATGTGTAATCATGTTTTGTTCCTCATAAATAAGGAAATATTATTTTTCTGTGTAGTAAAATAATCTATTAATAAAAATAGGTAAATCAAGAAATGAAATAACAATTGTATGGTATCTTATCTTATAATTTTAACATTAAAAAGAGGAAATATAGTACAATTGGTCTTATATTTAATACTTAAATAATGTAAAAGAGATATTAAACCCTTTTACATGTTTGTACAAAGTTTGAAAAAGTTCATAGAAGGAATGACAAATTAGGGATACACCATGACACAATTACTTTTATATACACCAATATGATATGAAAACTTGAAGTAGGTCATACCGTTGTTCTGTTTGTATCACCAGCTATTTTATTTAAAATTCGACTAAGACCTGGCATATTGAGTATGGTTCCTAGTATAGGAACTCTTCTCAAAAAGCTTATTGCTACTGGTAAAAAGCCACTGTAAAATAGAAACAGATATTTAAAATAACCGATTTATATTAAATACATGAACATATGGATTAACGCATAGAGTTAAGCGAATACCTGAATAACAGTATGAAACCATAAGTTTCTATAATCATTCCAACAATTGGCCAACCCATCAGTACAACAAAAATACCACCTAAAAAGGATGCACTGGCTTTGATTTTGTGCCATTGGAAAAAGAAGCTTAAAGTCCTTCGTGGTCCAATGACGCAAGCCAGACCCGAAATAAAAAGGAGCTGAAAAAAGAAATAGCAGTTTAGTGCATATTAAAATATGTATTCATATTTTAGTTACAAGTGCTTACATTCCCAATTGCAAGTAAGCCTTTATCAAAGAATAATAAAATTCCAAGGAATAAAAATGATATTCCAAATCCTGCAAGCCCAACTCCAATTTCTGTAAAACAGTTTTTCTGTTATCGAAATGCAATTGTAAATTGTGTCACAATTTCAAGTTTGTTTTTATATTTTCTTTGTTAAATGTTAATCAGATTGCATAAAATATAAGATCAATAATTTACTTACTTTGTGTATCCGTGATTTCAAACATAGTTTACAGTTGTGCTTGATAATTTTCTTTTGTGAATTATTATGGATAGTAGATTTTGAACAATATTTGATTACGAGTGTTTTGTATGAAATCTAACCTACATTCACGTTATTGCTTACGAAGCAGCATAGTATCAGACAAGTCCATTAAATATAGTTTTATCAGCTTTTATTGTTTTCACGTATGTATTTGTACACAAATGGATTCATGGATAGGTATTTAACTTATTTTTTAAATAAATATGTCAATATATACTTGAAGTAAGGTATTCAACGCGTTCGCGAATGCCACAATCACTGAGTCATTTGATTAATGGTAATATTTTACCGCCATTGCTGCATTCCAATGCACTAACTGCACATTGATGCGCGGTAAATTTAAATCGGATGCACTTCGTATTCGTATTTGTTTTTTCTTTTTGTACAGGATGTCTCAGATTGTTTCGATAAAATTTTACAAGTATATTCTAAAGTTTAAAAAAAAGAAAATAATGTTAAATAAATGTAGGCTTTTAAATGCATTGTTATTAAAAAGTTTTAACAAAAATATGAGAATAGAACTGAAAGAAATCTTATATATTTTATTATATTGCACTCTATTTCAAGGGGATGAAATATAAGAAAAGTTTTATTTAAAAAAGGGATGAAGGGTGAATGATATATTATATAGAAAATAAATTTAATTTTTTTGTTTATATTATCGATACGATAATATACGATTATCTTATATATACAAACAATTTATTATACAAAATTTTATATTCTTAACTTTTAATGGAGTGAAAATGACGATTTGTAATAACGTGATATTAACGATAATTATATTACAAAACTGTTAAAATGAATTTGATCATTAATCGTTAATATGGCTAATACTTATTTCTAGTTAGACGATAGAAAAATATTATTTACAATCGATTCAAGGTACATAAATTACGATGGACGAAAGGCACTTCAGCACATTAGAGATGATCTAAGCCACTGCAATAAAAAACAAACATTGATAAATCAATTGAATTAAAAAAAAGATTTCTATCTATTTCTATAAAATTAAAATACCTAAGATATTTATAAAGATAAAGTATAAAATATTGTTTTAGTTTTCACATTTTATTATTTCACATTCATATTTATTAAAATTTTATTTCATTTTTTCATTAACATACCTCTGATAAACTTAATTTTATAGTTCCATTCTGCAGAGGATCTTTGCTCTCGAATATACCTAAAAATAAATCGAGTTGAAATTTTTGTTCTATTCGATTAATCTATAAAATGTGCTTCAGTAGTGTGTGTGTGTTTGTTTAGAGCATTATATACAATGCCAATAACATACATAATTAATATTATTTTTTGTTCATACCAAATGCATCACTTAAATGTAATATAGCTGAAACAAAATCGCCGAATCGCAGAGTTCCATCCTTCCTCATATATCGAAGGATAAGGATCGACAATACGTCAGTATTTAATTGAAAACCTATGAATAAAATGAATAACTATTGAAACAAAAATATATGAACATGTTTGTAATTAAAAATAAAGTAATGTGACATAAAACGTACCGACTTCTAAAAGAGCATCTCGTAATCTTTCGGCTTTGAGAATACCAGTCTTTTCTTTCGTATGATTTTTAAATGCAGCTTGCCAATACTTCAAACTACACATGAGATCTTTGAAGTCATTGAACTTTAATCTACCACTACCTGAACTCTGTATACACATATCAAGCAAACAGAAAAATAGAGAGAAGTTAAGAAAAACGAACGTTTCTATTCGATCGAATAATACAAGAACAACAACAACAACAACAAAATCAAATCAAGCGATTAATTTAATTTTTAAGGATACGTCCATCGTCAAAACAACTTGTCGACAAACTTCCATGCACGCACAGCTTTTAATGTAATCTGCAAAAAATATGATATATATATATATATATATATATATATTATAATTATATTTTCGTTATTTTTTAAGATTTATATCAAATATTGTTTTGATAATTATTGTACCGTTAGGAAGACAAGCTTCAAGTAATTCTTGAAGTTCAAATGCATTTACTGTTCTGTGCTCGTCAGCTAACTGAAGGAACACAGCTTCGTATTGAGAAAATCCTTTGCCTTCTAATGGAGGTGCTTTAACTATAGCTGATTTCATTAACGATGGTGGTGTATCCAGTAATCTATAAATTATTATTAATAATTAATCGATTTTGATTTTTCTTGAAGGGTATATTATATAATAAGTATATTCATCTCTTTCTTTTGATATAAATGATTTTATATGAGATAATTTGTGATGAATAATTCATCAATTTACATACTTGAGCTTCAAAGGTTTACTGCTGTAAACTCGTAACGTGAAACTTGTTTCCTGAGTTGGTTCGAAGGTAGTTGGTACCAATAAGTAACCACCCTGTTCAAGTTGACATCTATGGCTCACTTGTCGACTGTTTGTATATTCAGAATTAACTAATGATTTATTTTTCTTAAAAAATTGCTTGTTTATCGATTCCGTACTGTTCTTCGGTAAAGTGTACGCAGTGAAACCTATTACCTGTTATTAGGAAAGAGAGAATTAAATTTAAATCTAATAATAGTTAAAGTTATAAATGAGTTCATTGAACACGTTTCTTACTTTCAGTTCCATGATAGAATGTTGATTCAACGATACGATTACTTCTTCCATCTCGCTCAGAATTAAATGTAGTTGTGGATTTATGTGAAAGGTTTCTGCGCAATGGAGAGAAATACTTATTACTGTTGTTCTTTTTTTTTTATAATCGTCCTATTACATTTTTCCAACTGACAGGATAAACCAACCTTGATTGTTTCGACATCCACCTGCTGTTACACCTCTCCTCCAACTACCCTGATATAATTTCATTTGCCATGTGTGTTTATTGTGCAACGATGGCTCATCTCTCGATGTTTCGGCATCTAGATGAACCACTTCTAAATGAGTGAAAGTTTTTACAAAATCAGAGTAGGATATCCTTCAAAGAAAAACAAAAGAAAATGTTGTTTTATAATATACTTAATTGGTAATTTATATAAACACAGTTTTTATATTTCATACTTCAGTAACTCACCAAAATTCCCCTTCAGCCATATTTCTAACCGCTAAACGTTCTCGTTCCATTGCTGGAATTTCGTCCCACTCTAAACCACCACGTGCCCATGCTCCTATATACTCGCCACCAGGACCAAGTGGATTTCGCAATTTTACCAGTTGTACAGCCTCACCACTAAATGTTTCTACCTACGTGTTGCGATACGTTTATTTGAATTATTTCTTTAATATCTTACAAATTATGCACAGATATACACGCGAGTATATAAAACAAAGAATTATTTTTGAAGTTATACTTCTTTTGGCGCGTTTTGGAAAGTGAAGTTAGATGCGACCGAAAAATTCGACACCACGAAGTTGTCGATTATTTACGATGCGCGCGCAAATTGAAATTATTTTTGAGGTTATGGAGGTTATATTCGTTTTAATACGCTAAAGAAGTATAATTTCTTACGTGCGTACATAAGTACACACATCAGTTGTTTTTTTTTTTAGCTTACCCTTTCTATAGCGTACAATCTGTAATTTATTCCCATTTGTATACCGTTGGCTAATTTTTCTGTACTGGCACGTAACTAAAAATAAAAACAAAATAAATAAATATAACGTTTAACACTTTTTTCTCGTTTAAATGTACGATTATTAAATCAATAATCAAATAATAATTAATATTACCTGATGTTGTTGATTATTGTGAACAACGCAGGTGATTAAAGAAGTCATATCTAAAAGTTTAGCTAATGCTCTACCACAAGCAGTTGGGTCTTGTCTAATAGCAATGCTTTCTGTGATCCCACCAGTTAAATCGGACAAACCATCCAACAGCGTGCCATATTTTAATGCCTCGTACGAGCCGTGAAGTCTAAAATGTTCAAACGAAAAGGAACATAACTAATGGCTGAATTAGTGAAAGAGAGAAAGGAAGTAAAAGCTTCTCTCTAGTTGTGGCAGGTCAAGGGGTCTCGTGAAAATGACTGTCGTTGAATGATCGGAATGAAGGTTTCTAAGCTTCAATTTATTGATTCACGTGATTGAGGAGAAATCCTCTTTCGAAAATAAAAATAACTTTCTTCTTTATATAAATATATTAGAAATATTTGATTAGTTTTTAGATTGAAAATTCATTTTTAATAAAGATCAAACAATTCTATGTTATAATTAATTATTTTATCCAAATTCATTTTAGATTTGTTCGAATTCATTTGGGTAACATCATTTGAATATATCATTAGACAACTTTTCGTGGATATATATGAAATTAATTAAAAAAAAAAAATTAGATAATTTATCTGACGGAATATTTTCCCGAAAAAAAAAAAAGAAAAACATAAATTTAGCAGTTAACTTATAATTAAATGTACTATGTATATATTACTTGTAAACAGACACCGTCTATATTTATACGTATGCATGTAAATAACACGTTCCTTGGAAGTTCTATCCTAAGTTTAATTCTCCAAAGCGTAACCATTCGCACGCACGAGTAGTTTAGAGAGAATCGCATGGGTATTTTCTCAAGGAAGACCGACGAGACTCGACTCGACGTATCGCGATTAAGATGAAATGCTAGTGCAATTCGTCGTTGTCGTCGAATCATCGTCTCGTAACGAATCTAACCGGTAGTAATTCATTTCTCCTTTTATACATCTATCAACCATAGTAGCTAAGTTCTGTTAACTTTGATCAGCGAATTCTTAACGAATGTTTTCTTATATTTTATTCATTTTCAATAATCAAGTAAAAGAAAAAATACATAAGAGAGAGAGAGGTAATGGAAAACAATTTAAAAATATTCATTTTCCATTTTGATGATAATGAAATTATAAAGAAGGGGATATTTACTCTTTGATAAATAACCTATCAAACCCCCAATGAGGTTGTTAAGGTCTGTTAGAATAATTTTGTGTACTCTGATAGAAGTTTGTAGTGTGGTCACCGGTGCACTGACCTCTGATCCGTTGCTGGCACCCAACCGACTACTTGCCGAGTGAAAGTATCGCTTGGGTATATACTTGTTTAGTATATAACCACGTTGGCATGTGCGTGCACGAGTATGGGTGCCCAGCATAGCAGAGCATGCCAGAAATCTCGATGTCGAGTCGAGTCCTGATTTCTTTTTCTTATTCTTATTCTTATTCTTCTTATTCTTCATCTACAATTCTCCAAGATACTTCTTAAGGTCTTACATACGTCGAGAATTTTCAAAATATTCATGGGTTTCTTTTTCAACTGATTTTTATTCTTTATAGTTTTAGGCTTATTTATGTGAAAGTCGATTACACAAAATCGTGAGTAAGTCATTTTTGGTCCAAATAAAGTAAAATACAACATTTTTTAAATAAAAATGAGGAACACACACGAGTTATATTTCACACATGTGATGGTAATTTTAACGAGACATTAACTTAAGCGGTCATCGCTAGTGACACTTGTTTTCTAATGGAAATCAAGAAGAAGAAGAAGAAGAAGAAAAAGAAGAAGTAGAAAAAAACAGACACGTTCCTCTTGAAGATGGATCGTCGTCAATAGAACGAAGAAGCTTTCTAACTGATTCTAATGCACGGTGTTCTTCCTTTAATAAAATCGCGTCTACGTGTGTCCCGAATCCACCAGATTACCACCAGGTAAATTGTCGTCATGAATGAGGAGTAAAGGTCGCTGGATGAACAACTAACTCGTTGAGATTTTTTCTCTTCCTGTCCTCTTCTTTTTCATTTTATTTCTTTTCTATTTCTTTTTCTCTCTCTCTTTACAAATATTTTTCTTGATTCATTGACGATGAACATACGAAAAATATAAAAGAATATAACGAAAGTATTATACAAAAATCATATAAGTGTCGTTTGTTTCTTCGATTTCGTGTAAATCACTCATCTGATGTGGTTAACGAAAAAAAAAAACCAAAAATTATGACCACTTCAAAAACACAGTTTTTTTTTGTTACTAAAGAAAAATATTCGCGTTACTTTCTGGGGTGGGTGGGGGTGTATTCGCAATCATAGAAATTACCTTGTAAATTTGTTTACGAGGAAGATAACCGTGTTCGGTGCATACAGCGTTTTCTTTACACTTATGGCATCGTAAATGCACGAGTCCGAAGTGGGAAGGGTGTGGAGGGTGGTAGGGGAGGGATTGAAAGTACAATTCACCGCAGCACGCGAACACCGAATACCGCAGGTACTTTTATTGTATATTGTATTTCTTTTTTCTTTTTTTTCTCTCTCTCTCTTTCCATTAAATCACGTATCTGTAAACGATGCAACAATTTATAAAAACAATGCAATAACATTGTGACAATCATTTATATATATAAAACGTGTATCTCAATTGTCCTCCTTGTATAGAGCTTCATTTTTTTTACGGTGAATAAAAATTGTATTACGAGCAACATTGTAAAAATTGAAATGAATACAAATAGAAATTGTTTGGAAAGTTAAAGAGCATAGTACACGTCATTGCATTCCGAGATTATTTTGGTTGTGAAACGAGGAAAGGTAATGCAATGACGTTAAGGGGGTGTGGGGATTGGGGAGTGGGTGATGTTCATGAATCACACGCGTTGTACGTGTACATACCAAGCTTAGATTTGAACGGAAGTCGCCAAGAAGATGCTATATAACGTGATATTAATTATTAATGAGTTTTTAGTTTAGATTCACGTTCTACGATCTTTCACGTTGATCGTATAAGTGTCTTGAAGTGTTTAGTCGTGTTAGCGCCACTAAAAACACTGTAACACAACTTTGAAATGTACGATAACGGTTGTTCGTTGTTCAATACTTTAACATTATATAGAGAGAAAACACTGATTTTTATTATTATACATGAACGAATAATATTACGCAAATAAAAACTAAGTGAAATTCGTCGTCGTTTAAAATCAATAAACGATTTATTAACTTTCTGTGCAAACTAATAAATATATTAACGATCAATAATTAACTATATATTAGAAGTAAAAAATAAATCAATCAATTTTTCTTTCAAATAACAAATCTTTTATATATTCGTTCTTATTAAAATATTAAATGTAATGTATATATTAATGTAAAAAAAAAAGAAAAAATTTGGCAAAAGAATTTGTAGAAAACAAAAATAAAATAAATAAAAAAAATAAAAGGAAGAAGAAAATTGCAAGAAGTTAAAAAGAAAAGAAAAAACCTAAAAAAAGAGAAACGAAGAAGTAGCAAATGAACAAGGAGTAAGAGAAATGGAAGGAAGGATGGGTTTAGGAGGGGTAGGAGGATGATGGGTCATCAGTAGAAGATTAAGAAAAGGAGCAAGGACCTCGCCAGAGAACCGGTCATCCTCGTTCTTTCGTTCTTTCGTCCACGTAAACTCATCTTCCAACTCGAAGAGAGATCGCAAGGAACGATTACTCGCATCACGGATCACTCCGGTTGGTTCTCCTGAGATTTCCTCTGACTCTGACTCTCCGTCATCTCGGTGACCCCCTCCTCCCTTCCCCTTCCCCATCCCCCTTCTTCATTCCTTCCTATCTTTTAGCCTAAGGTCAATATTTTTTCCATGGTTTTTTTGCCTTTCTTGATTTGCACGTTTCCGTATAATACGATAATAGTAATATACTAGTTATTCAAGAAGAATAGAGAACTATTATTATATATAATATAAATTAATGTAATATTGAAATATATTATATAATATAATAATAGTTTGTGTAATAAAAAATATTCAAATAATATAAATAATATAAAAATGTTGATATTTAAACAAAAAGAATTATACCATTTGAAATAACAACGAATAATTGAAGTAAGAAAAATGAATATAAAAGATGCATTATATTCAGGGTCATGATAGAAATGCATAACGTTGATCATTTGACGTGTGGGTGTTAGGACGAAGATCGCGATCGAGGTTCATCGATCTATTGCAGTAAGGTCGGGTTGGTTCTCGGTGCATAGCTGCACCTTGAGTGCATCCACCTGGTTAACGCCCACACCGCCCACTACAAAAGCGCGCATAACGTGCGAATCGTTTTCTTGCTAGCAAGAACCAAGGCACCTTATTTCTGAACATACATCGGACCTGTCGACCATAATTCACGCTTTTCCACTATTACCTTCGAACAGAAAAGTGAGAGCCCTTTTTGTTCGATGCTATGCAATACCGGTACGCTCGTCCATTCGTTCGTTTCAAGATAAGATAACTATACTTTCAAGTTTCTTTGTTACTTCAGAAAAATATTTCAATGTTTTGCTGAGTTTCATTTATAATTATTCAAAATATTTCTCTATAAAATATTATTCAGTTAATATAAGATTGTATCTATACACACACACAGTAATCCGTTATTTGTACTTATTTAAATTAACATTTTTTAAATGTATATATATATATAATTTTTCTCAAATGTGTGTGTTAATAATTTTAAATTATATAAAAAACTTAAACAAATGTATATATCAAGAAGAATACATTTCAGCTGGATTATTGATCCTAATGTTACACCTATTCAAATATTACCAAAGAGGTGTATGTATATAAAATGATGTATTCTAAAAATAAAATATAAATTTACAAGGAGAAATTTGTTCCCATTGGAATAACTTACTTCGCATAGGCTTTCTCTAAAAGGGCTGGCCAAAACTGATCACTATGCCGACTTTGGACGAAAGCCAATCTTCCATGAACAGCTGGTAATCTGTCGTCGACTAGTACCTCAACCCAAGCACCACACCACCATAAACGAAATCTAAATACACCAGCATATTCTGCGCTAGGTGATCCTGCTGGTTCACCATTGTTTCCAAAATCTTGATCGGCTGGTACCACCCTGTAGAAGAGTCCTTTACTCAAGTGAAGAACACCCAGACAGGAGACCAACCATTTGTCACCTGAAACAAAATGAAATACAGAAAATTATATATCATCCATTCAAAGATAATATTTTAAAACATCATGACAAAAATAGAAGGAGGATATACTTTTATTAACACTAGAGAATTATATTTTCTATTAACATTTAGAATTATCATTTAATTATATTCAAAATTATATCTTTCACGAATAAAATAAGTACACAGAGTGTCAAAGCTTTAGAAAATATAATACAAATAATATAAGTACACAGTGTCAAAGCTTTAGAAAATATAATACAAATAATATAAGTACA
>NW_014569792.1:145927-153819 GCF_001313835.1 Polistes canadensis
CAGAGTGTCAAAGCTTTAGAAAATATAATACAAATAATATAAGTACAGAGTGTCAAAGCTTTAGAAAATGTAATAGAAATAATATAAGTACACAGTGTCAAAGCTTTAGAAAATATAATACAAATAAAATATATCAATTAAAAGATTTGAATCTTTAAATTAGACAAGAAGAAAAATCTTAAACAGGAAATACTCCTATATTTATTTCTATTAAAGAAACTATGTATAAAATATGATACATTAAATTAGAGTGATATTGATTTATGGGAAAGTGATTAAATGATAAATACAATCTATTTTTTAACTTGAAATATTGAAGTAACTGTGTTATTAAACTCGTTCGTTATTTGAAAGATATATACATACATATATATATATATTTTATCTAGTTTGATCATTTGGTATTAATAAACTTGTTCTGCCAGTATGATATTAGAAATTTTTTGGGAAAAGTTGTTGGTTAACGATTAGGTTTAATCGACGTTTTGATAATCGTATTTTAAATGAGCCTGCACAATTATAGTTGACGTTAACGTATCTACTACTACTACTACTATTACTTGTAATAAAAACAGACGGGCACTATGGGTTTTACAGCATGTTACTTTACTTCAATCTCGATTCATGGACGTAGTTTTAAACGAAGTGTCTGAACAGCCTGTAATAATTTACGATCGACCCTTACTCATCGCTTTAATGTGAATGTTCTTGTTAAAAAAATACAAAATAAAAAGAAAAAAGAAGAGAGAGAGAGAGAAAATAAAATAAAAAACGTTGACAAGACCTAATCGATTAGGCTTTCGAAATTGAAAGTGACTGGTTCATCGATCCTTTTAAAAGAAAATTTTCTCACAGCCTTGAACGAAGATACGAGAATCTATGTTACTTTATAGATCATTCTCTCTCTCTATCATGTTTTCTCTTTACCAAATGAGGAATAAAAAAACAAAAATGTTAAATCTTCCGACATTTATCTTTTTTATTTATTTTACTTTTAGTTGCTAATAACGTATCTAACTTTTTCCCACGCTTGTTATAATAGTTTTTGCAATTAGGTGTTATCAACGTTGACGATTTATTATCGTAATTTAATTTAATTTTAATTAAGTTGTTGTAATTTAATTATATAAATATTAATAATAAAAGTGTTTTAGGGAAGTTGGACTGGTAGAAAATTTGGAGAACATTTATTTCCATCTTATTGAACAAAACATTTTTTATCTGTCCAACTTTAACCCAATGTAAATACCCTAATCTCAATTAATTATGGTCACGGTAAGAATATTTATGAGAATGTTAGTTAATCATGATCGATCATTCCTGATCTCCCCCAAACCCCATTTGATTCGTGAGAATCGTTCATTTGCAAAGGGGAACAATTTCCAAACAAAGTATAAAAACCATGGATCATGATCCTTCGTTCGTGTTCGTAATCTTCATTTAAAGTTAAATACAAACCATAGTCGTTCCACTTTCACTCTTTCTGTCTCTCTCTTTCTTATGGGGTAAACCCAGTTTACATCATACGAAATTACATCGTAAAGAAACGATGATAGGTCATTGATCAATGTACATTATGACAATATTAATTAAAACGTGATAATTAATAATAGTGTTAAACGTTTTTAATTTAACATTAATATTTTATTAATAAAAAAAATGATTCCAACAATAAATGATATTAATCATCAAATGGGATATAAACATCCGTTCATTGTTAAAACTTATTTAGTATTGTATAATTATCTTAAATCAGTATTTCACATACTTAAATCGTTTAAATTGAACATTATAGAATAAAGAATAATTATTGTCTCTAGTCATTGTGTTTCGTAAATGATTTTAATTGACTTAATGGTCATTCAATGTAAGTGTCAAGTTCTTTGGTGAATGTTACGTGGGATTAGGAAACTTAGAAATAAATAACCTGAGTAAAGTAATCGTGAAAGAATTCGAAAGTTGGTAAAGTTTTCTCAAATATTTGCTTAAAGCAGGAAAAAGAACAAACAAAAAATACACAGAGTTTGCATTTGCATTTATCTTACTTTGCAAATGATTTCAAATATCACGTTAGGGTTGGGAATTGTGAACGTAAGACCTTGAAAGAAGATCGTCAAAAATTTGTCGTTGTGCAATATGTAGGTCGAGGCAAATTATTACGCGTCATTATCATCATCATCATCATCATCATCATCATCATCATCATTCTGTTACGAACTTGGTTTGTGGTAGTATTTCTTGCGTACTCGTTAACGGGACAAATTGCATTTGACTTGCAACGAATGTTATAACTTCTGGAATGTATACTACGATAGGTATCAGCTAGCATGACTTCCGTTAATGTCATTTTTCTTCTTTCGTGATTGTAAATTTGCACGTAAACTCTTGCGACAAAATTATAAGGAAGCAGGAAGAAATTTAAATATATATATAGTAACATGTTTTTCATGTATACATATATTATATTTGCAGGTGTGCGTTATCCTTTAAACGATCGAATAAAAAGTATCACGTTAAACAAGTTCAAATCAACCCATAGGATTTTTTTCTTCTAAATTAATTAATAAGTGTAACTATCTTTATTTTTTTACCCTATATTTTAATAAATAAATATATACTCGTATATGATGATAATTGTTGAAGTGGATTAAATGAAAACAATTGATTTCATGATTTATAATATTCTAAAATAAATTATTATGTAATATTTTTTGTATTATTTAGAATAGATTAAAAAACTTATTGACCCAGGCGTGTTTTAAAAAATGTATTATCGTGATAACTAATGCACCTATGATAGATACTAACCGAGCGAATAGCAAAGACCTTCGTTTCATTGAAGAATTAATTCGATTCAATTTGTACAGTAGAATGCAGTATTAACGGTATCAAGTCACTATAAGAGTTAGCATTATGGGTTACTTTGATGCGACAGGATGTCTAATTACTTAATTACCACCGTTTGTCATGTAATAGCTGTTATTATATGCCTTGAAAAGTAGTAAAATATATATATATATATATGTATGTACCGTACACGATCCTACAAACCAAATTACGAATGAAGTGTTTACAATTGAAAATAAAATTACGTTATAGCGTAGATTTATCTTTACTGTGATCACGATATCGGGTTTTAAGTTTTAATTTATTCGAAAAAGTAATATTTTTATATAAACATGGTGCAAGGTATTAAGTGTCACGCTATTTTTTATCGTTCATTTCGTTTTGAAAAAGTTTTGACAAATAGAAAAAATATTTTTATGTATTATAAATGGATAAGTTAAAATAAAAGGAAACCTTGGAAGAAAGGTTTGGAAATATTGTAATAACTTTGACCCGTGTTCGGAGAAACGCCTCTACATTTGAAAATCCCACGTTCGTCGAAGGTTGAGAATGATTTTCAGGTCATTGGATCGCGAAGAAAGTCTATGGGAACGGGATTCGCATCCGTATGAGTATAACTTGTTGAATGATCGATACGTGGAAAATGAATGAACGTAGAAATTCTTTGACTCACCCATTTTTCCAGGAATTACGTCGAATTGTGCTGGTGCATCGCTGACGAATATCGGACGGTTGCAAAGTTCCTGTTGAAATCAACGTTTTTTTATGAATTAAATAACATTCAAATTTAAAATATAAACAATTATATTCTTATATTATTTATTAATTTATAGGAAAATTATAAAGGAAAATTAATTACTTGAATTAAGGTTAACATTTTATTTTTAACAGATATATGAAAAATCTTTAATATACTAACAAATAACTGTATATGTATATACAGTATAATTATATATTTTTGATATATTTAAAGTATAGATATATATCTATATCTGATATATTGTTAACACTCTATATTGCTATCTTTATTACTATAGAAAAATGATAAATAATTAAACAACAAGCTCGGACCAGGTACCCTACGTTAAGAAATCCCGCTATAAAGAAACTCGTTGCGTTTAACAATGGATTTTCTCGTGTGGTCCGGAAACGTGCGACGCTTTCGTACCGCTTGGTACAATTAATTACCGTTAATTAGTCAGCTCGTAGAAGCGCTAAGAAATCTACCGATAAAATGGATTATATTTATCCATTCGACTTGATATATATACATTATATACTTTTAATTTAAAAGAACTCAATAATTCAAGTTGCGAAGTTCCCCATTGCGGAAACGTCGTTTGCTTTGCTTTTATCAGCACGGTTAAACGTATTTATGTACGCATTCGAGAAAGCCCCGTAACTTCTGTCGTTCAGAAACATAGAAAATGGGATCCGGTTTACGCGTCGTTGATTCCCTTGTCGTATACTCGTAAGTTTCTTATTTCTACGTTTCATCGTGCAACATTACGTAATTGTCGTAAAGATCATTGATCCTGTTAACTGAGATCACGATTTTCCAATCCAATTTACATTAGAAAGTTCTCGCACGTAAATAAAAAAATCTAGATCACCGAAAATAAAATATATAATAATAAAAATTAAAAAAAAAAAAAAATAAAAAAGCAACAAAAACAAAGAAATAATAATAAACAATGAGACTAAACAATTTATCGGAATACAATTACTTCGAATTAGACTATGAAGTAGAAGAATAATAAGATATCACATGGTAAACAGGATGAAATGCATAAAATTACTAAGAAAAATCTACGAACCGAGTAGTGTTGTATAGAAAAAGAATAAAACAAGAAAAAAAAGGTTAACCGTTACTCCTTCGAGTTAGAAGCACGTAGTGTGCTTCACGAAAGAGTTTGGTTCCGCGATTACAGTCACGAAGAGACAAGGTAGACGACAAGGAAAAGACAACACCAACTAGTACTACCTTCTACGTGTCAAGGCTGCGTACTGTTTTCGTTACGGTTCCTAAGTCCTTCCTCAACTTCTTATTATTCTTTCCGTTTCGCGAAAATAATTGGAGCGAATCGTAGAACATGCTCACTTTTCGGGATTTAATTTTTTGTTTCTTTTTCTGAAGTTATACTTCTTTTAGTGCGTTTTGAAAAGTGAAGTTAGATGCGACCGAAAAATTCGACACCACGATTAGATCTTCATTGATATAACTATATAGCGTGTTACCTTTGGCCTTTTCCATTGGAATTGAAACGGTGGTGTTTGATGATAAAATACCGATGCTTGGGTTGCTGGAAATTCAGGATCCTCCCATAGTTCACCTCGTTTCAAGCACGAACGCTTGATTCGTTCGTACTCGCTCATTACGTCCTACAAAAATTTCAATAATTATTGAATTTAGTATATATATTTGTTTAATCCAAATCAATCAAAATGGTATCAATGAAAGTGAGTATTATTATTATAACTTTACGATCATCAAATTATTCGAAAATATGTTTGATCAATGAAAGAAAATATTAACTCGTATTTTCATTCGAAATCTATCGGATGAACAGGTGGGGGTTGGTAAGAAAAACAATGGAAAAGGTGAGAGTATAATTTAGTCGTGCATTGTTAAACTCGATTACCTAATGAGACTTGCAACCGTTACAGATCATACGGAAAGTTACCGTTAAATCTTACCTAACAATTAGGCGCCAGGAATGTTTCAAATAAATCACTTTGTTCCTTAATTAACGTTAACTATAATATAAATTCACCTTCTATGTGTGAATTTTTTTTCGTTATACTATTCTTAGATTTATAATTATTATTAATAATAATTTAGATGCCAGAGAGAGGAATGTTTCAAATAAATCGCTTTATTCTTTAATTAACTTTAACTATAATATAAATTCATCTTCTACGTGAATTTTTTTTCGTTATACTTATCCTATAAGATTTAATAATAACAATTATTAATAATAATGATATATGTTTCTAATTGAATTGTTTTTTTGTTGTTGTCAAATAAATGAAAATAAAATGAATGTAATATTATTCGTGTCCTTGCGACAGATTGTAAAAGAAAAAAATTGGAAAAAAAAAGAATTGAAAGTATGAAAGAATGATAGAGTTATCGGCCTACGTTAAATCTTCTTTACGTTGGCGTGAAAATTGCGTAAGTTTAGTCAACTCAAATAGCTTCAACTGTTGTTCTCTAACATATATTCCCACGCACTAAAAGTTATGAACTATGTCGACCTCGATATATCGTTTCGATAAATACACTATGAAACATCATCAACGAGAACGCATTTTTTATTCAGGTCGATATTATTTATCCTTCTTTTTATTTATTCTTTTTTTTCTAGTTAAATTTGATTTAATCAGTCTTATGTTGAATTAGGCCAAATTGTATTGCAATAATGTGTCTTCAGAATGATGAAAAAATTAATTAAATATACTTTGCAATATTTATTTTCAATCAAATTCAAAAAATCAATTAATACAATAATTTTTTTATATTTACATATAATTATTAATATATTACCAACACTCACAGTTACAATCTAGGGAATATAAAATGAAATATTTTTGAAATAATATTAATTATACTACTCGCTATATTATATTTAAACATATTTTATTTTTCAATAACATTTTCAAATAGAAATTTCATAAATTGTATAAGAATTGTCTGTAAAAATTGTGTTTAATCAATAATTATTCAGACAATTATATTAAAATGAATTTTTAAGAGAAAAAATGGAGTGGAGAAAAGTCAATGGCCGTTCTATGTGAAAAAGGAAATCTTTATGGTCCATCGCTCATCGGATGCTGCGAATCAACTAACTCAAGAGTTTCCGCATAACGCGTAGTCTCCCCATGATACTTTAACCGATACTAGATTATAAGAATTTCTCTTTCCCTCTCTCTCTCTCTCTATATATATATTTATTTATTTATATTTATAGATATACATCACGATGTTACATATACAATTTTATCTTCCATGCTCTGAAAAAGCAGTCGTCGATTTCGCTTAGTAAAAGCTAAGTATAATAAAAAAGAAAAAGTATACAAAATCTTTTTTTCAATTATACCTCCCCCCCAATCTCCTTCACCTTTTTCAACCCATTACTCTTGATGTTACTTCTCTGATGAAACCTGTTTTTCATTGGATTTTTTGTTGTTTTGATACGAATAGAGAGAGAAAGAAAGATAGACAGACAGAAAAATGAAGTGAAGTATAACAAGGGCTATAAAAGCTCGTCGAATGCAAATTTATGCGTGCATAAAATATCATAAAGTTCCGAACGATGACGATGACTTCTACTCGCTTGCAAATCTTTTCCTTTTTTCTTTTTCTTTTTCATTATTTCTTACTGCAGTTCGACATAAAATAGATGATCAATATTACTTGGTTAGTCGACTTGCTTTAAAGAATGATAACATATATACATTCCTACCATGTGCACTGATTATGTTATATATTATCTTAATATCTATATAGTATATACTATATATTGATGATAAAGGTTCATAGGGAACTTGGGCATGAAAACAAGTAGAACTTTGTTTAATTGAAGAAGTTGTTTAATTTAACTAACTTAGTTAAATTAAGTTCTACTTCTTTTCATGTCCAAGTTCCCTATGAACCTTTATCATCAAGAATTATAATTTTGGACGAGAGAAAATACTGAATACTATATATTATTCTACTATATCCTGTATATATGTTATCCTACCATGTGCATTGATTATGTTATATATTATCTTAAAATCTATAAAGTAAATACTATATACTACCCTACTATATTCTGTATAAATGTTATCTTACTATGTAAAGAACCATAGCATATATATATATTCCTACCATGTGCATTGATATTAGGTTATATATTATTCTAATATCTATAAAGTATATACTATACACTATTCTACTATATCCTGTATATATGTTATTTTACCATGTAAAGAACCATAGCATATATATATATTCCTACCATGTGCATTGATTATTTTATACTATTATTCTACTATCTATA
>NW_014569792.1:153947-159507 GCF_001313835.1 Polistes canadensis
AGTATATACTTTATATTATCCTACAATATCCTGTATATATGTTATCCTACCATGTAAAGAACCATAACATACATATATATTCTTATCATGTGCATTGATTATGTTATATTATTATTCTACTATCTATATAGTATATACTGTATACTATCTTATTATATTCTATATATATGTTATCCTATCATCTGTAAAGAATGATGATATATACCTATATATATTCCTACCATGTGTATTGATTGCGTTCAGTGGTATCCCCCATTATATTTTGCAAGTATTCCTTGATAATATATTTTCACCGCGTGTAAGCGATAACGCGGCCGAGGAGATGGTGCGTGGAAGAGTCGTGAAAGCGTCACCATTACGAAATACTCAATTACGTTGTTCGGGGTCCGACGAATACGACGTGACATATATATATAACTATAGCTTACAAGAGTGTGTATTTTTCGAAAGAACCCACAACCATTTCGATAAACTTCTAACGATGACAAATTTCCTAACATTACAATTGAAAATGTAATGAGTTTTACGAATGATTTTGAGGAAGTTTCTCTTCTCTCTCTTTTCTATTGTTTTATTTTATTTTTATTTGTATTTTTCTTTTTAATTATTATTATTATGTTTTGTAATTAGTCAGTTCACGTTCAGCCACAAACACCTTGGAATACCAGGTTAAAGGCGTGTCTTTTAGTCCATTGTCAACGATCTGACAAAGAAGTTCACTATAGTTATTATGTCTCGACTTCTGTATTACGTAATAAATTGTTTACTTCCAGTTATAGTTTATGATTAGTTAGCTAACGATGGTTTCCTTTCCTTTCCTTGCATTTAACTCTCCAATCGATCGTCTGACTTTCTATTTATCTTTCTTTTTGTGTGTTTTAAATACAATCATTTTATTTTTATCAGATCTTGCGCAGATGCGAATAATGATAATTGTTCTTATCGTTCGTGTTAAATTCAATATTTCTCTAAGAATAAAATATATAATTTATGCCAGTTTGTGATAGTTTAATAAAATACTATAATAAGTTTCTGTGTATAAAATTGAAATATTTCGCATTTGTAAACTTCAACTAAATATTTTAAATGTATACGTTTTTCCGGTTATGAATTATTACTTCCTATCTTGTCTGTGTGTTTGTGTAGGTGTATGCACATAACAGAACAATATTTAAACGTAATACATTAGAAAGTAAAATGATGATTTTTTTATTTTTATAGTTCTTATTTCTCTCCTCGCAAATATAATCTTAATCTATCGTAGTCGATTTCACTTCTATTTGAATCACCGATAAGAAATATCATCTAATAAACCTTCTTAAATCAATGAGTTTAAAATTCAGATTATTTATTATACATTCGACTAAGGAAAGTCAATAAAATTCATCGAACCGTTCGTTCTACATCGAAAACGAGTGCAAAACGATGAACATACGATATGGTCTATTTCAAAATTAGATCTTCTACTCACAATCAGTTATCTTTTCTTTATCACACACATTGTTATGTATAATATAATGAATATAAAATATATATTCATATTTTATTGAAGATATTATAGAAAGTATTTCTAAATTGTAGATAATTTTAACGAATATATACATATTTTTCAAAGAATATAATATAATTTATGTCAGTTTCATAGTTTCACACTATAATAAATTTTGTAAGTTTGCATTAAGGATAAAATTATTATTAAAAAAAAACTGATGTAAGAAATTATACTTCTTTAGCGTACCAAAACGAATATAACTTCCATAACCTCAAAACTAACTTCAATTTGCGCGCGCATCGTAAATATCGACAACTTCATGGTGTCGAATTTTTCGATCGCATCTAACTTCACACTTTCCAAAACGCGCCAAAAGAAGTATAACCTCAAAAATGAAGATTAAACTTTGAAATCAACTATATGGAAGATTGGTATCGTTATACGCATCGGGTTCTTTCTTCTACCTTCCGCCAAAGCGGCTACTTCAGCGTTTTACTATACTTTGAGATGAGGAGAAAAGGGTGGAAGAGGAATGGTGGGCGGGGGGTTGGGGAGGTGGTTGCCATACTCTCTCGTACCGGTCGGACTAGTTTCACGCTTGGTTCTTTCGCGTCCTTGAGAGCTGGCACATTGCTTCGAGTTCAACGCGAGAAAACCTTTATGGTTTGGCTTCACTTGCAAGAAATAAAGAAGGAAGATGAAAGATAGAAAGAAAGAAGTGAGAGAAAGAGAGGGGGAGGAGGAGAAGATAAGAAATGTTACCATCTTCCATTTCTATCTGTCTTTCTCTTTATGTAGATATATTATTATTATTATTATTATTAAGAAATGTATGTTTATATAAATCGTTTCTGATGGTGAGTTATATATGTATATGAGCTTCTCATTGGTCAAAAGAAATAATAAAGAATGAGTAGGAAAAATAATGGATATGTACAGTATTATGTAATTCATTATTCAATAGATATAAAAATGTATATATATATTGAAATATTCAAAAGTATAAATCAAACGGTGTTAGTATTAAAATGTATAAAATAATTCTTAAAGTGTAATTAATCGTTTTGACCAATGAACGGTTTATCCATTCTCTACTCTTCCGGAGTTTCAACTATCGAAACTGTAATGTGGTTCTGAGCAGCCCCGAGCGTTTAAAATACAAATTGTGAATCGTTTCGATTTAATATAAACCATAGTAGTAGCAGTAAAGTAATCAAATGGAAAGAATAAAAATAAATCAAATGTCTAAGCATATAAACAACGGTAGGTGATTCCTCTACCGGTTCGCATTCTGGATAACATCGAAGAACGGAAACGATTATCATTCTATGTTGTGCATGTATTTTCCTCCTCCTCCTCCTCTTCCTCCACCTCCTCCTCCACCACCTCTTCGAAAACGTTTATCTCCCTCCGGGCACGCGCGTTCCTCTGGAGGATTTTAACCCCGTACTTGTGTGTGACGATTCCACTGACAAACTTTGTATCCGTGCGGTGACTTAAAATAGATCGGATTGTCTCAAATTCTAGTAACACGTTACTACTATTTCGGATATTGCACGATAAGTACGAGTAATTCAGCTGACTAAATTGAGACATTTCTATTCCTTGTTACGCGTTAAAACACCGTTCCTTTTTATTTTTATAAAAATAAGAAGAAGAAGATGTAGAATTTATATACAAGTTTAGTTTGTATGCAAAGAATATTGTTTTTGTTCCGAATTTATATTCCTTCTTACACGTGAAAAGTGTGTTCATTTTATTTTTATAAAAATAAGAAGATGTAAAATTTATATTTAAAGAATATTGTTTTATTTCTCCTCTTTTTAATGTATGATGAATACTATAACTAACAATTAGAAAATGAATTTAAAATAAAAGTTAAAACGTTTGGAATCCTGGATGGATTTGTTTAAAAATATCCTATTCTCAAGCTCAAGGAATGAATTAAAAAAGTCTATAGGCATAATACCATAAAACTAAGTTTCGCCAATAACTATTTCGTTGTCGAACGGATGTGTATAATTGTAGGGCGATGACTAATCGAATACTTTCTATACTCTGCATGGAATAGTTTTATGCTTGGCATATACACACAACACACACACAGATATATGAATATATATATTCATGCACCGAGCAATGGCCTCGAGACTTTTGTTCGAAAGTAAAAGACCAACAGACAGAAAGAGAAAGAACAACAAAAAAACAAAAAGAAAGAAAATATAAGATATTTGCAACAAAAATCTGAAGAAAAAAAAGAAACCATAAATGCAGTTTTCACGTATCATGGAAATACTCATATCAATTTTATTGTTGTTGTATCCATAGTTTGTCACTATTAGTGTTTCAAGCATGACGTCGAACGTTCTCGATGTTCATTGAGTTTGAATGGAAAGGTTTTATCTTCGTTGTGCACGATGAAAAGGCCTTGTTACCTTCACTTTAGCCTACAAAACGACGAAGGCCAAACATTGGATCACGCCTCCGACTACTAGTGGTTGTTACTCGGTTAGTTTCTATCAAACTTTTTATTTATGCACATTTGTATTTGTTCTTTTCTTTCTTCTAATCACATTCCTCAATTTTGATTTCACAAATGTTACTCAATAATATCGTGAAAGTAATCGGTTTTTTGCTTTCATTGATTCGTTTTTATTATATATTGTTACATTTGTAACACATACAAAGAAAAAGAAACAAAAGTAAGGTTTAATAAAGTAAACTAGAAAAATAGTAATTGAATTTATATATATAAGAATGATATATATATATGAAATATATATAATAATAATATAATTATAATGTTTACTATAATAGTAATATATAATTATAATATTTTCAATATAATAATTGAATATAATAATAATAATAGTAAATAAATAATTAATAAACGAATTATATAATTAGAACATACAATAGTAGATAATTAGATACAATGTATGTATAAAATCTACATACATTGTTACATATGTAAAAGGATCAGTATTATAAAATACTATTATAGTATAATACACATATTATCATGAACCAATGAACTCTGACCTTAATATTACTCTCTTTACCTTCATTTTCTCGCTCTATTTTTTACCTTATTTATCTATAAAACCTACATTTCCAAGATTAGATCATAAAGTTCCCATTTAATATCTATCCACCCCTTTTTATATTCTTTCACAGGATTTAAAAGAAAAGAAAAAAATCAAGACATACGTTTGTAACTTAGTTGACGTTTAAAGTTAAATTTACCATTAGTAACATACTGGAATCTATTTAACCCGTTTAATTATACAACACAACGAATTGACTTAGACGTGGTAAGTGCGGTGGTAGTGTAGACAAGAAAAGATGATAATGATGATGATCAATCATTATGAGATCTTCTATCATGTAATTCTCAATGTATATATATGTATACACATATATATGTCTTCTTGTTGTTAGAAAATTAAATCGTTAATAATAACAGCAAACAAATAGCTTTTCTCGCGCTTGAATCTCAAGGATTACTAATTAACAGACTTCAAGATAGAAAAAGATAGAAAGAAAGAAAGAAAGAGAGAGAGTAAGAGAGAGAGAAAGAGAGAAAGAGAAACGTTTAACACGTTAACTAACGGGATAACTAACGACTATGCTAGAATATAGTTAGACTGTTGAAAAAGCCCTTTGCATTAGGTCTCACATTATGCGAGTGCAATCGAGTGATGCTTCAAAGGCGACTTTGCGATTTACCTCTCTCGAGTTTCTTATTCGAAGATGGCTAGCGCGTGTCAGTAATGATCATCGCGTGTAACGCATCCGATACTTCTTAGTTACTTATACCTTAGTACGTGTATACACATACTCTTATCGATATTATGTATATTTTAGAAGATTTATCACTTTGTTGTGAACTATCCTATGTAATTTATAAACGTACAGTTATATTAATGTTAGAGATATATAATAATTAATTAGATATCATTTATATATTGTGTATATTAATATATTTATATTAATCTACTTCATTTTTTGTTTTATACCTTGTACATGTACAAAATCTTTTAGTTATATTATATTCTAGAAGATTAG